>NW_026608574.1:27500-160000 GCF_029499605.1 Hyla sarda | reverse complement strand
TTATATATATATATATATATATATATATATATATATATATATATATATATAGATAGATAGATAGATATGAGGTTTCTGTCCCATTTTCGGCCTTTCTATGGGGTCTCTGATGTTCCTGTATTTATTCTCTTTCCTTTTATCTCCAGCCCAGCAGGACGATGGATGAACCTGAATATCTGGATTCTTACCTGACACTTACCTGGGGTCCTGCTGTGTGGACATCAATACACATGTATGACTGTGATCAGGAGTCTATGGGGGGCGACTGCAACCACACAGAAGAACTACAAGTGCAAGGAGAACCTCATATCTGCCTTCAGTACCACTTATCCTGTACATAGGGGCACTGCACAGTACCACTTCTCTTATCCTGTATATATGGACACTGCACAGTACCACTTCTCTTATCCTGTATATATGGACACTGCACAGTACCACTTCTCTTATCCTGTATATATGGACACTGCACAGTACAACTTCTCTTATCCTGTATATATGGACACTGCACAGTACCACTTCTCTTATCCTGTATATATGGACACTGCACAGTACCACTTCTCTTATCCTGTATAGATGGACACTGCACAGTACCACTTCTCTTATCCTGTATAGATGGACACTGCACAGTACAACTTCTCTTATCCTGTATATATGGACACTGCACAGTACAACTTCTCTTATCCTGTATAGATGGACACTGCACAGTACCACTTCTCTTATCCTGTATAGATGGACACTGCACAGTACAACTTCTCTTATCCTGTATAGATGGACACTGCACAGTACAACTTCACTTATCCTGTATATATGGACACTGCCCAGTACAACTTCTCTTATCCTGTATATATGGACACTGCACAGTACACCTTCACTTATCCTGTATTTATGGACACTGCACAGTACCACTTCTCTTATTCTGTATATATGGACACTGCACAGTACCACTTCTCTTATCCTGTATATATGGACACTGCACAGTACCACTTCTCTTATTCTGTATAGATGGACACTGCACAGTATAACTTCTCTTATCCTGTATAGATGGACACTGCACAGTACAACTTCTCTTATCCTGTATAGGTGGACACTGCACAGTACAACTTCTCTTATCCTGTATAGATGGACACTGCACAGTACAACTTCTCTTATCCTGTATAGATGGACACTGCACAGTACAACTTCTTTTATCCTGTATATATGGACACTGCACAGTACACCTTCACTCATCCTGTATATATGGACACTGCACAGTACCACTTCTCTTATCCTGTATAGATGGACACTGCACAGTACAACTTCTCTTATCCTGTATATATGGACACTGCACAGTACCACTTATCTAATTCTGTATAGATGGACACTGCACAGTATAACTTCTCTTATCCTGTATAGATGGACACTGCACAGTACACCTTCTCTTATCCTGTATAGATGGACACTGCACAGTACAACTTCTCTTATCCTGTATAGATGGACACTGCACAGTACAACTTCTTTTATCCTGTATATATGGACACTGCACAGTACACCTTCACTCATCCTGTATATATGGACACTGCACAGTACCACTTCTCTTATCCTGTATAGATGGACACTGCACAGTACAACTTCTCTTATCCTGTATATATGGACACTGCACAGTACCACTTATCTAATTCTGTATAGATGGACACTGCACAGTATAACTTCTCTTATCCTGTATAGATGGACACTGCACAGTACACCTTCTCTTATCCTGTATAGATGGACACTGCACAGTACCACTTCTCTTATCCTGTATATATGGACACTGCACAGTACCACTTCTCTTATCCTGTATAGATGGACACGGCACAGTACAACTTCTCTTATCCTGTACATAGAGGCACTGCACAGTACAACTTCTCTTATTCTGTATATATGGACATTGCACAGTACCACTTCTCTTATTCTGTATATATGGAAACTGCTAAAGCTATTGAAAGGGATGAAGGGGACTGTCCTAAAACCCATGGGGACAGGAGGTTCTGTGGACAAAACAACAAGAACTGTTCCTGTATCTGGACAGCCTCCTGCCCCAAAGGACTTTCCTGTGGCCGGTGAAGCAGAAGGGGTTCCTGACCAGTCAGTTGGTTATTGAGGCGGAGCAAGACTGGTCAGGATCACCCGAGGACGCCGAGGTCACATCTGTATATACTGTAGATACTGTAAATACTGTACATGCGGGGATCTGTCTTTGGGGTCTGGTCGGGGACTGAATGGAGGTGTGAATGGGGGAGAGGGAGTGAGGGAGGATGGGGAGGATGATGAGAGGATGGATGGAGGGGATGTGAGTATGAGAGGGGAGAAGAGTATGGATTCTGTGGGGAGTGTGAGAGGGGGAAGAGTAGGAATTCTGTGGGGAGTGTGAGAGGGGGGAGAGTATGGATTCAGTGTGGAGTGTGAGAGGGGGGAGAGTATGGATTCTGTGGGGAGTGTGAGAGGGGGGAGAGTATGGATTCAGTGTGGAGTGTGAGAGGGGGGAGAGTATGGATTCAGTGTGGAGTGTGAGAGGGGGAAGAGTAGGAATTCTGTGGGGAGTGTGAGAGGGGGGAGAGTATGGATTCTGTGTGGAGTGTGAGAGGGGGGAGAGTATGGATTCTGTGTGGAGTGTGAGAGGGGGGAGAGTATGGATTCTGTGTGGAGTGTGAGAGGGGGGAGTATGGATTCTGTGGGGAGTGTGAGAGGGGGAGAGTATGGATTCTGTGGGGAGTGTGAGAGGGGGAGGAGAGTATGGCTTCTGTGGGGAGTGTGAGAGGGGGGGAGTATGGATTCTGTGGGGAGTATGAGAGTGGGGAGAGTATGGATTCTGTGGGGAGTGTGAGAGGGGGGAGAGTATGGATTCTGTGGAGAGTGTGAGAGGGGGGAGAGTATGGATTCTGTGGGGAGTGTGAGGGGGGGAGTATGGATTCTGTGGAGAGTGTGAGAGGGGGAAGAGTATGGATTCTGTGGGGAGTGTGAGAGGGGGGAGAGTATGGATTCTGTGGGGAGTGTGAGAGGGGGGGAAGAGTATGGATTCTGTGGGGAGTGTGAGAGGGGGGGAAGAGTATGGTTTCTGTGGGGAATGTGAGAGGGGGGAAGAGTATGGATTCTGTGGTGAGTGTGAGAGGGGGGGAGAGTATGGATTCTGTAGGGAGTGTGAGAGGTGGGAGAGTATGGATTCTGTGGGGAGTGTGAGAGGGGGGAGAGTATGGATTCTGTGGTGAGTGTGAGAGGGGGGAGAGTATGGATTCTGTGGGGAGTGTGAGAGGGGGAGTATGGATTCTGTGGGGAGTGTGAGAGGGGAAGGAGAGTATGGATTCTGTGGGGAGTGTGAGAGGAGGGAAGAGTATGGATTCTGTGGTGAGTGTGAGAGGGGGAGAGTATGGATTATGTGGGGAGTGTGAGAGGGGGAGAGTATGGATTATGTGGGGAGTGTGAGAGGGGGGAGAGTATGGATTCTGTGGGGAGTGTGAGAGGGGGGAGAGTATGGATTCTGTGTTGAGTGTGAGAGGGGGAGAGTATGGATTCTGTGGGGAGTATGAGAGTGGGGAGAGTATGGATTCTGTGGGGAGTGTGAGAGGGGCAGAGTATGGATTCTGTGGTGAGTGTGAGAGGGGGGGAGAGTATGGATTCTGTGGAGAGTGTGAGAGGGGGGAGAGTATGGATTCTGTGGAGAGTGTGAGGGGGGGGAGTATGGATTCTGTGGAGAGTGTGAGAGGGGAGAGAGTATGGATTCTGTGGGGAGTGTGAGAGGGGGGAAGAGTATGGATTCTGTGGGGAATGTGAGAGGGGGGAAGAGTATGGATTCTGTGGGGAGTGTGAGAGGGGGGAAGAGTATGGATTGTGTGGGGAGTGTGAGAGGGGGGAAGAGTATGGATTGTGTGGGGAGTGTGAGAGGGGGGAGAGTATGGATTCTGTGTGGAGTGTGAGAGGTGGGAGAGTATGGATTCTGTGGGGAGTGTGAGAAGGGGGAAGAGTATGGATTCTGTAGGGAGTGTGAGAGGGGGGGAGAGTATGGATTCTGTGGGGAGTGTGAGGGGGGAGAGTATGGATTCTGTGGGGAGTGTGAGAGGGGGGAAGAGTATGGATTCTGTGGGGAGTGTGAGAGGGGGGAAGAGTATGGATTCTGTGGGGAGTGTGAGAGGGGGAAGAGTATGGATTCTGTAGGGAGTGTGAGAGGGGGAAGAGTATGGATTCTGTGGAGAGTGTGAGAGGGGGGAGAGTATGGATTCTGTGGAGAGTGTGAGAGGGGGGAGAGTATGGATTCTGTGGGGAGTGTGAGGGGGGGGAGAGTATGGATTCTGCGGAGAGTGTGAGAGGGGGGGGAAGAGTATGGTTTCTGTGGGGAATGTGAGAGGGGGGAAGAGTATGGATTCTGTGGGGAGTGTGAGAGGGGGAGAGTATGGATTCTGTGGTGAGTGTGAGAGGGGGGAGAGTATGGATTCTGTGGGGAGTGTGAGAGGGGGAGAGTATGGATTCTGTGGGGAGTGTGAGAGGGGGGGGAAGAGTATGGTTTCTGTGGGGAATGTGAGAGGGGGGAAGAGTATGGATTCTGTGGGGAGTGTGAGAGGGGGAGAGTATGGATTCTGTGGTGAGTGTGAGAGGGGGGAGAGTATGGATTCTGTGGTGAGTGTGAGAGGGGGAGAGTATGGATTCTGTGGGGAGTGTGAGAGGGGGGAGAGTATGGATTCTGTGGTGAGTGTGAGAGGGGGGAGTATGGATTCTGTGGAGAGTGTGAGAGGGGGGAGAGTATGGATTCTGTGGGGAGTGTGAGAGGGGGGAAGAGTATGGATTCTGTGGGGAGTGTGAGGGGGGGGAGAGTATGGATTCTGTGGGGAGTGTGAGAGGGGGGAAGAGTATGGATTCTGTGGGGAGTGTGAGAGGGGGGAAGAGTATGGATTCTGTGGGGAGTGTGAGGGGGGAGAGTATGGATTCTGTAGGGAGTGTGAGAGGTGGGAAGAGTATGGATTTTGTGGGGAGTGTGAGAGGGGGGGGAGAGTATGGATTCAGTGTGGAGTGTGAGAGGGGGGAGAGTATGGATTCTGTGGAGAGTGTGAGAGGGGGAGAGTATGGATTCTGTGGAGAGTGTGAGAGGGGGGAAGAGTATGGATTCTGTGGGGAGTGTGAGAGGGGGGAAGAGTATGGATTCTGTGGGGAGTGTGAGAGGGGGGGGGAGAGTATGGATTCAGTGTGGAGTGTGAGAGGGGGGAGAGTATGGATTCTGTGGAGAGTGTGAGAGGGGGAGAGTATGGATTCTGTGGAGAGTGTGAGAGGGGGGAAGAGTATGGATTCTGTGGGGAGTGTGAGAGGGGGGAAGAGTATGGATTTTGTGGGGAGTGTGAGAGGGGGGGGAGAGTATGGATTCAGTGTGGAGTGTGAGAGGGGGGAGAGTATGGATTCTGTGGAGAGTGTGAGAGGGGGAGAGTATGGATTCTGTGGAGAGTGTGAGAGGGGGGAAGAGTATGGATTCTGTGGGGAGTGTGAGAGGGGGGAAGAGTATGGATTCTGTGGGGAGTGTGAGGGGGAGAGTATGGATTCTGTGGGGAGTGTGAGAGGGGGGAAGAGTATGGATTCTGTGGGGAGTGTGAGAGGGGGGAAGAGTATGGATTCTGTGGGGAGTGTGAGAGGGGGGAAGAGTATGGATTCTGTGGTGAGTGTGAGAGGGGGGAGAGTATGGATTCTGTGGAGAGTGTGAGAGGGGGGAAGAGTATGGATTCTGTGGGGAGTGTGAGAGGGGGGAAGAGTATGGATTCTGTGGGGAGTGTGAGGGGGGAGAGTATGGATTCTGTGGGGAGTGTGAGAGGGGGGAAGAGTATGGATTCTGTGGGGAGTGTGAGGGGGGGGGGAATAGTATGGATTCTGTGGGGAGTGTGAGAGGGGGGGGAATAGTATGGATTCTGTGGGGAGTGTGAGAGGGGGGAAGAGTATGGATTCTGTGGGGAGTGTGAGAGGGGGGAAGAGTATGGATTCTGTGGAGAGTGTGAGAGGGGGGAGAGTATGGATTCTGTGGGGAGTGTGAGAGGGGGGAGAGTATATATTTTGTGGGGAGTGTGAGAGGGGGGGAAGAGTATGGTTTCTGTGGGGAATGTGAGGGGGGGAAGAGTATGGATTCTGTGGGGAGTGTGAGAGGGTGGAGAGTATGGATTCTGTAGGGAGTGTGAGAGGTGGGAGAGTATGGATTCTGTGGGGAGTGTGAGAGGGGGAGGGTATGGATTCTGTGGGGAGTGTGAGGGGAGAGTATGGATTCTGTGGGGAGTGTGAGAGGGGGGAAGAGTATGGATTCTGTGGGGAGTGTGAGAGGGGGGAAGAGTATGGATTCTGTGGGGAGTGTGAGGGGGGAGAGTATGGATTCTGTGGGGAGTGTGAGAGGGGGGAAGAGTATGGATTCTGTGGGGAGTGTGAGGGGGGGGGAATAGTATGGATTCTGTGGGGAGTGTGAGAGGGGGGGGGGATAGTATGGATTCTGTGGGGAGTGTGAGAGGGGGGAAGAGTATGGATTCTGTGGGGAGTGTGAGAGGGGGGAAGAGTATGGATTCTGTGGAGAGTGTGAGAGGGGGGAGAGTATGGATTCTGTGGGGAGTGTGAGAGGGGGGAGAGTATATATTTTGTGGGGAGTGTGAGAGGGGGGGAAGAGTATGGTTTCTGTGGGGAATGTGAGGGGGGGAAGAGTATGGATTCTGTGGGGAGTGTGAGAGGGTGGAGAGTATGGATTCTGTAGGGAGTGTGAGAGGTGGGAGAGTATGGATTCTGTGGGGAGTGTGAGAGGGGGAGGGTATGGATTCTGTGGGGAGTGTGAGGGGAGGGGAGAGTATGGATTCTGTGGGGAGTGTGAGAGGGGGGAAGAGTATGGATTCTGTGGGGAGTGTGAGAGGGGGGAAGAGTATGGATTCTGTGGGGAGTGTGAGGGGGGAGAGTATGGATTCTGTGGGGAGTGTGAGAGGGGGGAAGAGTATGGATTCTGTGGGGAGTGTGAGGGGGGGGAATAGTATGGATTCTGTGGGGAGTGTGAGAGGGGGGGAATAGTATGGATTCTGTGGGGAGTGTGAGAGGGGGGAAGAGTATGGATTCTGTGGGGAGTGTGAGAGGGGGAGAGTATGGATTCTGTGGGGAGTGTGAGAGGGGGGAGAGTATATATTTTGTGGGGAGTGTGAGAGGGGGGGAAGAGTATGGTTTCTGTGGGGAATGTGAGGGGGGGAAGAGTATGGATTCTGTGGGGAGTGTGAGAGGGTGGAGAGTATGGATTCTGTAGGGAGTGTGAGAGGTGGGAGAGTATGGATTCTGTGGGGAGTGTGAGAGGGGGAGAGTATGGATTCTGTGGGGAGTGTGAGGGGAGGGGAGAGTATGGATTCTGTGGGGAGTGTGAGAGTGGGGAGAGTATGGATTCTGTGGGGAGTGTGAGAGGGGGGAGAGTATGGATTATGTGGGGAGTGTGAGAGGGGGGGAGAGTATGGATTCTGTGGGGAGTGTGAGAGGGGGGGAGAGTATGGATTCTGTGGGGAGTGTGAGAGGGGGTAGAGTATGGATTATGTGGGGAGTGTGAGATGGGGGGAGAGTATGGATTCTGAAGGGAGTGTGAGAGGGGGGAGAGTATGGATTCTGTGGAGAGTGTGAGATGGGGGGAGAGTATGGATTCTGTGGGGAGTGGGAGAGGGGGGAGAGTATGGATTCTGTGGGGAGTGTGAGAGGGGGGAGAGTATGGATTCTGTGGGGAGTGGGAGAGGGGGGAGAGTATGGATTCTGTGGGGAGTGTGAGAGGGGGGAGGGTATGGATTCTGTGGGGAGTGTGAGATGGGGGGAGGATATGGATTCCGTGGGGAGTGGTAGTGATCCTGGGGTGATTGGTTCATCAGAACGCCTGGCAGCGATGCCCAATATGAGTTATTCTCGTGTTGCTGCTGGGTCACGTAGGCCACATGAGAGTCCTGCACCCTCTGGTTCTGGGAATAGTGACCTTCAGAGATGCTTTCTGGAGGCCTTGCGGAGGGGGGATAAATCTATCACTGTAGAGGGTAGAGAGGTAGAACTGTCCTTTTGGATAGAGAGGCACGGCCTCGGGGCCTTCCGAGAGCAAATGAGAGGAGTCATGGTCACTCCCCACAGCCGGGTCTGGGGTCACCAGGAGGAATGTGGCCCGTCTTAGGTGGGGGGGGGGCAATGATACTTGTCCAAACAGGACAAAGGTGGTAGAGCTCCTCCTCAAAATGGATTTCAGGACAGGTGACATCTTTGCCTTGATACACCCTCATGGTACCCCATTTTTCGATGTCAGTTCCGTCCGGGCCGAAGGGCTTGAGCTCTTTTGGTCTCGGTACGAGCTGGAAAAGATAGAACCCGAGTGGCGAGATTTTGTTGTCCAGGCAATTTCTCGCCAGAATAACATCAAGAAAGTGGCGGTATTAACATGTAACGAATCTCTTTCTTGCATAGATATCATAACCTGGATTGGGCGTTATATAGAGGTGGTCAGCATTCCCCAGAAGAACAGAGATGAATTCGGTATTGGTCGGGGGCCTGGACCTTCATGTCAAGTTGAAGGTTTCAGATAATTCTGTCACCCACATTCCCTCCTGCACTTTTCTGGGGAGGGACAGGATTCTGGTTTTCTACCAGGGACAGCCGAAGGTCTGCCATAGGTGCGGTGCCCCGACACACTTCAGCGCACAATGTAAGGTCCAGAAGTGCGCGTTGTGTGGAGGGATAGGACATCTCGCCGCAACCTGTCGGGACATTCGCTGTCACCTGTTTGGGGACCTCGGTCACCCCTTCAGCCGCTGTCCGGTCTCTTTTGCCAATGCTATCGAATCTCCAGCTGGGGTAAGCTGAGATGCTGACTCCACTGGGGAGGGTACCGGCGGAGGCGGGGAGACTACTGGTCCAAGGAAGAAAAGAATGACACCTTCAAGCTGAGGCGTTTGGAGGCACGCCAAAGGGAAAGGAGGGGGCTCCTCAGGTGACAGCTGAGGTAGCTTTACCTGAACCTGAGATGGTGGATACTGCTGAGGACCTGAGGGATGGTGGGCTGGAGGAGGAGGCCAGGAGACTGGATAGAGAGGAGGAGGAGGAGGATAAGAGGCCCATCGCTGCTACCTCCTCTCCAGGAGAGAGTATGGATGAGGAGAGCAAAGAGTGGCTAAAGAATAAGAGGAAATCGGGTGCCAGAAAAAAGAGGGGGAAGAAGGATTCCCCTTCTTTGGAGTGGGATCGTTCAGTACCCCTCACCTTTGTCCAGGTACCAGCAGAAGGATCTACTTGCTCCCCTCTGGTAGATAGCCCTAACCGGTACCAAGTCCTCAGGGATGACATCTCCTCCTCAGATGAGGTGGCCAGGGATGAGGTGCCGGTGTCCGAAGTAAGGCCTTCGGGAAGCGTCAAGCCTTCTTCTCTGGTAACGGGGGGGGGGGGGGGGGGGGGGGCGCTGTCCCTCATGTGAGGTACAGGAGGTGACCTCTGGAAAAGAGGGAAACACTGAAAAAATTATGGATATGTCTGTGTGCTTAAAAAGGGGGAATGTGGGGAAATCTGATGATGACATATAGGAAAAGGGAGGGGGAGGGGAGAAGAGGTGTAACACCGAGCGCTCCGGTCCCCGCTCTTGGACCGGAGCGCTTACGGCGTGTGTCCCCAGGCAGTGCTCCGGCATCTCAGCGTGTGCGCCCCCGCTCTCTTGGGCCCGGTACTCTTAGATCTAAAGGGCCAGTGCACCGGTGATTGGTGCCTGGTCCAATGTGGTTGATTAAGGGTTAAGGTTTGTGAGAGGCAGTGCTGCTTGGACTTAATTAGGCCTCACCTGTGCACTATATTACCTACAAGCCTAGCGGCTAATCCAAAACTCAATTATATACCTACAAAAATTAGCCCAGAAAAATTATTTATGTAACCAACATCTCTTTATTAATCAATAACAATAGGTAGAAAAAAAAACATAAAAAATACCCACCCTTAAAAATGCCCCCCCCCCCACACACACAAAGGCAGGATGTGGGGAACCCAATATATAGATACAATGAAATGTCAGCATGCCAACATATAATAATTAGATCAAGTACTGTACCTGTCGGTAGCATGCTGAACAAGTCCCCACGCTCCTACCACCTCGACACGTGTTTCGGGCAATCCCTTTCTCAAGAGGCTCATGGGAGTGAGGAACTGATGGCCCTTTATGTGGCGTGCCCTCCATTGGCGCATGAGAGTGGTCCAAACGCCAGTGATTGGTGCCTGGTCCAATGTGGTTGATTAAGGGTTAAGGTTTGTGAAAGGCAGTGCTGCTTGGACTTAATTAGGCCTCACCTGTGCACTGCCTATAAGTACCATCTCCTCCCACAGCCTCCTGCCGGATCTTTGTTGCCTTGTGCCTGAGAGAAAGCGTTCTTTGTTCCTGTGTTACCGTGCCTGTTGCCGAACCCGTTGCTACTGACTACCGCCTGTGAACCGTTGCTGCCTGCCCTGACCATTTGCTTCGTCCGACTACGCCTTTGCCTGATCCTCTTGTACCTTGCCTTATCTCAGCAGCCAGAGAGGTTGAGTCGCTACGGGGAGTAACAACCTGGGGGTTACCTGCCGCAGCAAGTCCATCCCGCTTTGCGGCGGGCTCTGGTGAAAACCAGTAACTCCTTAGACTCCGTTCCCCTGGTACGGCCCACGTCATCTCCTCTCTGGCACAGCGGATCCACCACCAGCCTCCGCTACCTGCTACCAGCCCGGATACTGACAGTAAGATCCGGCCATGGATCCCGCTGAGGTGCCTTTGCCAAGTGTCGCTGACCTTACCACCATTGTGGCCCAGCAATCTCAGCAGATTGCACAGCAAGGTCAACTGCTGAACCAGATGTCCGCCATGATGCAGCAACTTCTGACAGCTCAGCAGCAACCATCTCCACCGCCTGCTCCTATGCCACCCATTCAGCCTGCTGCCATTTCCAGCTCCAGATACCGCCTGTCCATGCCGGACAAATTTGATGGAGACTCCAAGCAGTGCCATGGGTTCCTGTCACAGTGTTCTCTTCACTTGGAGATGATGGCCGACCAGTTTCCTACTGAACATGCCAAGGTGGCATTTATAGTCAGTCTGCTTACCGGGAAGGCCCTGGCTTGGGCCACACCGCTTTGGGAGTGCAACGATCCAGCCACTACTACTGTCCAGTCCTTTTGCCAAGAATTCCAGAGTGTTTTTGAGTAACCAGCCGGGTTACCTCAGCAGAGACTGCCTTGTTGACCCTGAATCATGGAAATTCTTCTGTGGGCGAATACGCCATCCGTTTTCGCACTCTGGCCTCGGAACTGTCCTGGAATAATGAAGCGCTCTGTGCCACGTTCAAGAAAGGTCTGTCCAGTGACATAAAAGATGTTCTTGCAGCACGGTAAATGCCTTCTACCCTGAGTGAACTTATCCACTTGGCCACCAGGATTGATATGCGTTTCGCCGAGAGACATGAGGAACTGCTACAAGAAGAAGGAAGTGCTTGCTCCAAGCGCAATCCTCGTTTGGCTCCTGTCTTCCAGCGTCCACCCCGCAGCTGTCTACTGGGCCTCCCGCCAAGGAAGCCATGCAGGTGGACCAGTCTCGCCTGACCCCACAAGAGAGGACTCGCCGGAGAAACGAGAATCTCTTTTCTGAGCTAGTATGGAGCATTTCCTAAAGGACTGTCCTCTTCGTCCTCTGCGTCAGGGAAACGTGCGCACCTAGTAAACGTGGGAGAGGCGTTACTAGGTGTGAACATTACCTCTCCACGCCTCACCGTATCCGTGCGGATCTCCGCTCCTGCCAAGACATCTTTCACTGCCGTTGCCTTTCTGGATTCTGGCTCTGCCGGCAACTTCATTGACGTTTCACTTATTCACAAATACAGCATCCCAGTAGTTCGTCTTCACAAGTCGTTCTGTATCTCCACTGTCAACGGAGAGAGACTTAATGGTACCGTGCAATTCCGTACTGAGCCCCTCCAGATGGATATTGGACTTCTTCATTCTGAGAAGTTGGAGTTCTTCGTACTTCCCCACTGCACCTCTGAACTACTTCTAGGACTACTCTGGCTCCAGCGCCATTGTCCCATTCTGGATTGGACCTCTGGATTGGACCTTCTTGTTTCGGCAGATGCCTCAAGCCAGTCCTTGCCAAGTCTGCTCCAGTTGTTTCTCCTCCTTCAGGTCTACCTGAACCATATGTTGACTTTGTGGACATATTTTGTAAGAAACAAGCCGAGGTCTTGCCTCCACACAGGCCGTATGATTGCCCAATTGACTTACTGCCTGGTACCACACCACCTAGGGGAAGGATCTACCCTCTTTCTCCTCCAAAGACTCGCGCCATGTCCGAATACATACAGGAGAATTTGCAGAGAGGGTTCATCAGGAAGTCTTCCTCACCTGCCGGTGCAGGTTTCTTCTTTGTTTCTAAAAAAGATGGTACTCTGCGTCCGTGCATCGACTATCGTGGACTCAACAGCATCACCATCAAAAACTGATTTCAGAACTCTTCGATCGCCTACGTGGCGCCAAGTTTTTCACTAAACTGGATTTGAGAGGGGCCTATAATCTTATCCGGGTTTGAGAGGGTGACGAGTGGAAGACTGCCTTCAATACCTGTGACGGGCATTTTGAGTACCTAGTAATGCCCTTCGGACTCTGCAATGCACCTGCCGTTTTTCAGGAGTTCGTCAATGACATTTTCATAGACCTGCTCTACACGTGTGTGGTGGTTTATTTGGATGATATCCTTATATTCTCCACCAATCTGGAACAACACCATGCGCATGTCCGCCAAGTGCTTTCCCGTCTCAGGGAAAATCGCCTTTATGCCAAATTTGAGAAGTGTGTATTTAATCAAACCAGTCTGCCCTTCCTGGGGTACATCATTTTCGCTAAAGGTCTTCAAATGGATCCTGCTAAACTCTCAGCAGTTCTGGACTGGCCTTGTCCTACCGGTCTACGGACCATACAGAGATTCTTGGGTTTTGCCAATTACTATAGACAATTTATCCCTCATTACTCTACTCTTGTGGCACCCATCGTGGCTTTGACTAAAAAGGGGGCTAATCCTAAGTCCTGGCCTCCTCAGGCCGAAGAGTCCTTTCGCTCTCTCAAGTCAGCCTTTGCCTCCGCTCCTTACCAGGCCCGATCCATCTAATCCCTTCTTCCTGGAGGTAGACGCATCCTCTCTGGGTGCTGGTGCCTAGAGCCGTGCTTACTCAAAAGACCCTGAAGGGTAAATTTGTTTCCTGTGGCTTCTTTACCAAGACTGGTTGCTGGCCATCCAGGAGTCCGTAAAACTTCTCAGCTGATCTCCAGAAGATACTGGTGGCCTTCCTTGGAGAAAGATGTGGCTGACTTCGTCCAGGCTTGCTCAGTCTGTGCTCGAGACAAGACCCCACGCCAAAGGCCTGCAGGGTTGCTTCAACCTCTCCCAGTTCCAGAGTCTCCGTGGTCCCATATCGCCATGGATTTTATTACTGACCTGCCTCCATCCCAAGGCAAGACCGTAATCTGGGTGGTTGTGGACTGCTTCTCTAAAATGGCGCATTTTGTTCCATTACAGTCTCTTCCTTCTGCACCCCTGTTGGCTAAGCAATTCTTGCGCCATATCTTCCGCTTGCATGGACTTCCTTCTCATATTATGTCCGATAGAGGGGTAAAATTAATTTCCAAATTCTGGAGAGCCCTCTGTGGACAATTAAGAATCAAATTGGATTTCTCTTCGTTATACCACCCTCAATCCAACAGACAAGTGGAACGTGTGAACCAAATCCTGGGAGACTATCTTTGTCTTTGTCTTCCTCTTCAAGAGTGCCTGTGGTAGATGAGCTTGTCCAGGACTTTGCCACCATCGCGTCTTTCTTTTCTACAGGCCTCCTCCAGTTTTCGCCCCCGGGGACAAATTGTGGCTCTCCTCTAAGTATATTCGCTTCAGAGTCCCTAGCTATAAATTGGGACCTTGCTTTTTGGGACCTTTCAAGATCAAGAAGAGGAGTGA
Organism: Hyla sarda; assembly: GCF_029499605.1. Lineage (NCBI taxonomy): Eukaryota > Metazoa > Chordata > Amphibia > Anura > Hylidae > Hyla > Hyla sarda. The sequence continues at coordinate 146,034 of NW_026608574.1, read as the reverse complement.
TCCAGTTTGTTACCAGCTCCATCTTCCCTCCTCCCTGAGGCTACCAAACAGCTTCCATGTCTCCCTTCTCAAGCCAGCGGTCTTTAATCGCTTCTCCCCCAAGGATGTCATCCCTACCCCAGTATCTGGCACCTCTGACATTTTCTCAGGGGGAGAAGGTTTTTTTTGGTCGACTGGGAGGGCTGTGGTCCTGAGGAGAGATCTTGGGAGCCGGAGGAGAACATCTTGGACCGCAGCCTCATCCTCAGGTTCCTAGGTACCAAGAAGAGGGGGAGACCAAAGGGGGGAGGGGTACTGTAATGACGAGCGCTCCGGTCCCCGCACATTGGCGTCTCAGCGTGTGCCCCAGCTCTCTTGGGCCCGGGACTCTTAGATCTAAAGGGCCAGTGCACCAGTGATTGGTGCCTGGTCCAATGTGGTTGATTAAGGGTTAAGGTTTGTGAATGGCAGTGCTGCTTGGACTTAATTAGGCCTCACCTGTGCACTGCCTATAAGTACCATCTCCTCCCACAGCCTCCTGCCGGATCTTTGTTGCCTTGTGCCTGAGAGAAAGCGTTCTTTGTTCCTGTGTTACGCTGCCTGTTGCCGAACCCGTTGCTACTGACTACCGCCTGTGAACCGTTGCTGCCTGCCCTGACCATTTGCTTCGTCCGACTACGCCTTTGCCTGATCCTCTTGTACCTTGCCTTTTCTCAGCAGCTAGAGAGGTTGAGTCGCTACTGGGAGGAATGACCTGGGGGTTACTTGCCGCAGCAAGTCCATCACGCTTTGCGGTGGGCTCTGGTGAAAACAAGTAACTCCTTAGACTCCGTTCCCCTGGTACGGCCCACGTCATCACCTCTCTGGCACAGCGGATCCACCACCAGCCTCCGCTACCTGCTACCAGCCCAGATCCTGACAAGAGGGCTGTCTAGCTTGATCACACATGATGGCGGCACCCTACCCGTTGACGCTGGCGAGTAATAATGTCGCCAACATAAAGTCAGATGCGGCAAGATTTGCGGCCCTTTATTTTCTCGGCCGAATTGAGGCCGACATTTTATTTTTGCAGGACACCAGGCTAACAGGTCTAACCGCTATCCATAAGGCGAAGTGTGAGTGGCGCCATGGGCCCTCTCCCTGGTCTCTTGCGGCCGAGCCATATAGCGGGGTGTGTGTTCTTTTTAAAACCGCTCAGGTAGAATGCAGACCTGTAATCGAGCTAGAAATGGGGAAATGTCTGGTATTAGACGTCCTCATGAAGGGACAAGTGCTCCGCCTTATAAACATCTATGGTCCACAGACTAGGTGGGACCGGAAAAGTCTCTTTATGAGGATTAAGCCCCTACTTTTTACTAGCCGGCAGGTCATCTTTGGAGGAGACTTTAATACTGTAACAAGGTCTTGTGATAGGGGAGGCTCCAGGGATCGGCTAGATTATGATAGCGTCGCCTTGAATAGGATAGCTAGTGAGTCTCGCCTGGTGGATGTCCACATCCGGCACACCCCAGGTCACCCCAGGGTTCACTTACTTTAGAGGTAGAGAGATTAGGTCTAGGATAGATAGGTTTTTTTTTTTGAAGGAGGAGTCTGTCTCTTCACCTTTACAGGTTGTTGAGGTAGAGTTCTCCAATCACTGTTTGATTATGTTCTCTTTGAATGTTTCAGAGACCCCCAGGATGGGAAGGGGATTGTGGAAGCTGAATTCGTCTCTCCTGGAAGTCAAGGAGATAAGATGGTCCCTATGGGACCTATAACACAGCAAAAAAAAAGTGGGAAAAAAAGTGAATAAAGATCATTTAACCCCTTCCCTATTAAAAGTTTGAATCACCCCCCTTTTCCCATAAAAAAAAAACACAGTGTAAATGAAAATAAAAATAAACATATATGGTATCGCCGCATGCGGAAATGTCCGAATTATAAAAATATATCATTAATTAAACCGCACGGTCAATGGCGTACGCCCAAAAAAATTCCAAATTCCAAAATAGTGCATTTTTGGTCACTTTTTATATCATGAAAAAATGAATAAAAAGCGATCAATAAGTCCTATCAATGCAATAATGGTACTGTTAAAAACTTCAAATCATGGCACAAAAAATGAGCCCTCATTTCGCCCCATACGTGGAAAAATAAAAAAGTTATAGGGGTCAGAATATGACAATTTTAAACGTATTAATTTTCCTGCATGTAGTTATGATTTTTTCCAGAAGTGCGACAAAATCAAACCTATATAAGTAGGGGATCAATTTAATCGTATGAACCTGCAGAATAAAGATAAGGTGTCATTTTTACCGAAAAATTTACTACGTAGAAACGGAAGCCCCCAAAATTTACAAAACTGCGTTTTTTTAAAATCAATTTTGTCGCACAATGATTTTTTTTTCTGTTTCAACGTAGAATTTTGGGCAAAATGACTGACGTCATTACAAAGTAGAGTTGGTGGCACAAAAAATAAGCATCATAGGGATTCTTAGGTGCAAAATTGAAAGAGTTATGATTTTTTAATGGCAAGGAGCAAAAAACGAAAATGCAAAAACGGGGAAAAAAACAGTCCTTAAGGGGTTAATATCACCGACCATTCCCATTTTATTAAGGTGTATCCATATAAATGGCCCACCCTGTAGGTTTGTGGTGTGCATAGATAGGTAGGTGGTGTGTGTTTGTGTATATAGGTATGTAGTGTGTATATAAGTATGTAGTGTGTGTATATAGGTTGGTGGTGTGTGTGTGTGTATATAGGTATGTAGTGTGTGTGTATATAGGTATGTGGTGTGTGCATATATAGGTATGTAGTGTGTGTGTATATATAGGTATGTAGTGTGTGTATATATAGGTATGTAGTGTGTGTATATAGGTTTGTGGTGTGTGTGTATATAGGTATGTAGTGTGTGTGTATATAGGTATGTGTATATATATATATAGGTTTGTGGTGTGTGTGTATATAGGTATGTAGTGTGTGTGTATATAGGTATGTAGTGTGTGTATATATAGGTGTGTGTGTGTATAGGTATGTAGTGTGTGTATATAGGTATGTAGTGTGTGTGTATATAGGTGTGTGTGTATATCGGTATGTAGTGTGTGTATATAGGTATGTAGTGTGTGTGTATATAGGTATGTAGTGTGTGTATATATAGGTATGTAGTGTGTGTGTGTATATATAGGTATGTAGTGTGTGTGTATATAGGTATGTAGTGTGTGTGTATATAGGTATGTAGTGTGTGTATATATAGGTATGTAGTGTGTGTGTGTATATATAGGTATGTAGTGTGTGTGTATATAGGTATGTAGTGTGTGTATATAGGTATGTAGTGTGTGTGTATATAGGTATGTAGTGTGTGTATATATAGGTGTGTGTATATAGGTATGTAGTGTGTGTATATATAGGTGTGTGTATATAGGTATGTAGTGTGTGTATATATAGGTGTGTGTATATAGGTATGCAGTGTTTGTGTATATATATAGGTATGTGGTGTGTGTGTATATATATAGGTATGTGGTGTGTGTATATAGGTATGTAGTGTGTGTATATATATATATATATATATATATATATATGTATGTAGTGTGTGTATATAGGTATGTAGTGTGTGTGTATATAGGTATGTAGTGTGTGTGTATATATGTATGTAGTGTGTGTGTATATATATAGGTATGTGGTGTGTGTATATATAGGTGTGTGTATATAGGTATGTAGTGTGTGTATATATAGGTGTGTGTATATAGGTATGCAGTGTTTGTGTATATATATAGGTATGTGGTGTGTGTGTATATATATAGGTATGTGGTGTGTGTATATAGGTATGTAGTGTGTGTATATATATATATATATATATATATATGTATGTAGTGTGTGTATATAGGTATGTAGTGTGTGTGTATATAGGTATGTAGTGTGTGTGTATATATGTATGTAGTGTGTGTGTATATATATAGGTATGTAGTGTGTGTATATAGGTATGTAGTGTGTGTGTATATAGGTATGTAGTGTGTGTATATATAGGTGTGTGTATATAGGTATGTAGTGTGTGTATATATAGGTGTGTGTATATAGGTATGCAGTGTTTGTGTATATATATAGGTATGTGGTGTGTGTGTATATATATAGGTATGTGGTGTGTGTATATAGGTATGTAGTGTGTGTATATATATATATATATATATATATATGTATGTAGTGTGTGTATATAGGTATGTAGTGTGTGTGTATATAGGTATGTAGTGTGTGTGTATATAGGTATGTAGTGTGTGTGTATATAGGTATGTGGTGTGTGTATATAGGTATGTAGTGTGTGTATATAGATATGTAGTGTGTGTATATATAGGTATGTAGTGTGTGTATATAGGTATGTAGTGTGTGTATATATAGGTATGTAGTGTGTGTATATAGGTATGTGGTGTGTGTATATAGGTATGTAGTGTGTGTATATATAGGTATGTAGTGTGTGTGTATATATAGGTATGTAGTGTGTGTGTATATAGGTATGTAGTGTGTGTATATATAGGTATGTAGTGTGTGTGTATATCGGTATGTAGTGTATGTATATATAGGTATGTAGTGTGTGTGTATATAGGTATGTGGTGTGTGTGTATATATAGGTATGTGGTGTGTCTATATATAGGTATGTGGTGTGTGTGTATATAGGTATGTAGTGTGTGTATATATAGGTATGTAGTGTGTGTATATATAGGTATGTAGTGTGTGTGTATATCGGTATGTAGTGTGTGTATATAGGTATGTAGTGTGTGTATATATAGGTATGTAGTGTGTGTGTATATATAGGTATGTAGTGTGTGTGTATATCGGTATGTAGTGTGTGTATATAGGTATGTAGTGTGTGTATATATAGGTATGTAGTGTGTGTATATATAGGTATGTAGTGTGTGTGTATATCGGTATGTAGTGTGTGTATATAGGTATGTAGTGTGTGTATATATAGGTATGTAGTGTGTGTGTATATATAGGTATGTAGTGTGTGTGTATATATAGGTATGTGGTGTGTCTATATATAGGTATGTGGTGTGTGTGTATATAGGTATGTAGTGTGTGTATATATAGGTATGTAGTGTGTGTGTATATAGGTATGTAGTGTGTGTGTATATAGGTATGTAGTGTGTGTGTATATAGGTATGTAGTGTGTGTGTATATAGGTATGTAGTGTGTGTATATATAGGTATGTAGTGTGTGTATATATAGGTATGTAGTGTGTGTATATATAGGTATGTAGTGTGTGTATATAGGTATGTGGTGTGTGTGTATATATGTATGTAGTGTGTATATAGGTATGTAGTGTGTGTATTTATAGGTATGTAGTATATATAGGTATGTAGTGTGTGTATATATAGGTATGTAGTATATATAGGTATGTAGTGTGTGTATATATAGATGTGTGTATATATAGGTATGTAGTGTTTATATAGGTATGTAGTGTGTATATATAGGTATGTAGTGTGTGTATTTATAGGTATGTAGTATATATAGGTATGTAGTGTGTGTATATATAGGTATGTAGTGTGTATATAGGTATGTAGTGTGTGTATTTATAGGTATGTAGTATATATAGGTATGTAGTGTGTGTGTATATAGGTATGTAGTGTGTGTGTGTATATAGGTATGTAGTGTGTGTATATATAGGTATGTAGTGTGTGTGTATATAGGTATGTAGTGTGTGTGTATATAGGTATGTAGTGTGTGTATATATAGGTATGTGGTGTGTGTGTATATAGGTATGTAGTGTGTGTGTATATAGGTATGTAGTGTGTGTATATATAGGTATGTGGTGTGTGTGTGTGTATATAGGTATGTAGTGTGTGTGTATATAGGTATGTAGTGTGTGTGTATATAGGTATGTGGTGTGTGTGTGTGTGTATATATAGGTATGTGGTGTGTGTGTGTATATAGGTATGTAGTGTGTGTGTATATAGGTATGTAGTGTGTGTATATATAGGTATGTGGTGTGTGTGTGTATATATATATGTATGTAGTGTGTGTATATAGGTATGTAGTGTGTGTGTATATAGGTATGTAGTGTGTGTATATATAGGTATGTGGTGTGTGTGTGTATATAGGTATGTAGTGTGTGTGTATATAGGTATGTAATGTGTGTATATATAGGTGTGTGTGTATATAGGTATGTAGTGTGTGTATATATAGGTGTGTGTGTATATAGGTATGTAGTGTGTGTATATATTGGTATGTAGTGTGTGTATATATAGGTGTGTGTATATAGGTATGTAGTGTGTGTATATATAGGTGTGTGTATATAGGTATGTAGTGTGTGTGTATATTGGTATGTAGTGTGTATATATAGGTATGTAGTGTATGTATATATAGGTATGTAGTGTGTGTGTATATCGGTATGTAGTGTGTATATATAGGTATGTAGTGTGTGTATATATAGGTATGTAGTGTGTGTATATATAGGTATGTAGTGTGTGTATATATAGGTATGTAGTGTGTGTATATATATATATATATATATATATGTATGTAGTGTGTGTATATATAGGTATGTAGTGTGTGTATATATAGGTATGTAGTGTGTGTATATATAGGTATGTAGTGTGTGTATATATAGGTATGTAGTGTATATAGGTATGTAGTGTGTGTATATATAGGTATGTAGTGTGTGTATATATATAGGTATGTAGTGTGTGTATATATAGGTATGTAGTGTGTGTATATATAGGTATGTAGTGTGTGTATATATAGGTATGTAGTGTGTGTGTATATATAGGTATGTAGTGTGTGTGTATATATAGGTATGTAGTGTGTGTATATATAGGTATGTAGTGTGTGTATATATAGGTATGTAGTGTATATAGGTATGTAGTGTGTGTGTATATAGGTATGTAGTGTATATAGGTATGTAGTGTGTGTATATATAGATGTGTGTATATATAGGTATGTAGTGTGTGTATATATAGGTATGTAGTGTGTGTATATATAGGTATGTGGTGTGTGTATATAGGTATGTAGTGTGTGTGTATATATAGATGTGTGTATATATAGGTATGTAGTGTGTGTATATATAGGTAAGAAAGGGCCCGTATCGGAAGCGAAGTAGGAGAGGAGGGGGCACATGACAGGGGGCAGCGCAGCGGGAAAATAAGATAGGGGTCAAAGGCAGGTCAGGGGAAGGAGGGGGCATAGAGGAGGGGGAGTTAAGGAAGAGGTCGGAGGGGTTAAAAGGAGGTCCGGAACCGGAAGGGCCCCTCTTTACCTCAAGAAGCGTGGAAGGAAGTTGGAGCTGCTACAGGCTGCGGGGCCGGCGTTACAGATGGCGGACTTGGAAGCGGCAATCCGGCGGGTGAGAGAGGAGCTCCGGAGGAGAGGCACAGGATGGCTGGATCAGCAGCTCCACGGCGATGCGGCCGGGACGTCGGCTGCGATCGCGGCGCCTCCGCGGACGAGCGGGAGGAGGTCCAGGGCGCCGTCCAGAGTGAGCCCAGATGCGATCCCACGCTCCCGGCGCGGGCAGGAGAGCCCCGCCAGGGACCCTCCGGTGAGGCCTGCAGCTGCTCCCACATCTGAGTGCGGTGAGTCTGCCGGGAGGAATCTCGAGCTGGGGAGGGGAGTGGTGGTGCCGGCGCGTGCAGAGCAGGGGCGCTCTGCAAGAAGACGCAGCAGGAGGGGAGAGGCGGAGCTACTGACGGCTGGTCCCAGTGCGGAGGCTCCGTGCACTGGGAGGGCCCGGCGGTCGGAAGTGGACGGGAGGGTATCGCCAGCGGCCCGGCGGGGCGCGGAGCTGGAAGCTGAAGGGGTCTGGAGGGCCTGCGGACGGACCTCGGGACACACTGCGGCGCCTGAAGGGACGAGGCGCCGGCAGGATCCGTCTCCAAGACGGCGTCTGGCTTCTGGTCGGGAGGCACGGGGGGAGCGTGTGGCTAGCTCCGCCCCCAGGGCTACATGCACTAGCGAGTAGGTATCCGGAGACGAGAGGGATGGAGGCGGAGCCTCTCCCGTCTCAGCTGCGGAGGATGTCGCCGGGTATGAAAGCGATGACCTGCGACCTGCGGTGGCCAGTGTGGTGGTGCCGCCAGCGGCCGCCCGGGGAGGCGGTGCGACGGGTCAAGAACTGATTGGAGTGAGATCCGGAGGAGGCGCGACGCGTCGAGGTCAAGGAGGAGCGGCGACCGCTGGGCTGTCCGCCCCAGAGAGGTTGGGTGAGTGGAATACTGCTTTGGGGTCTGGGGTTGGGGGGGGTTTGTGGGAGGGTTTGTCTTCTTTACTGCGGGATGTCCGGGATCTGTTGCATGATAGGGCTGCTCCGGGGGTGGGGTCGCCGGCGGCGGTATGGGCGAGCGGCGGTGCCGGGGTGGCCGAAGGGGGGTCCACGTCGGTCACGGTTGGGAGTGGGGACGGTGGGCAGACGGTCCCTGGTGCGGCGGCTGGGAAGGCGGGGGATAAGGTTGTGGATGAAGTGCGTCTGGCGGATTCGGCAAAAGGAGAAGTCTATGTCTGTTTTGAGGGGCCCCTGGGTGCGCATTTGAAGGCGGAGGTTCGGGAGCGGATCTGGAAAGGGGAGTATGTTGAAATTTTTTCGCTGCTCCCATTGGAGAAGTTCAACCTGGATAGGGTTAAACCTGACGAGTCCAAGAAGGAGGAGGAGGAACGCCGACGGTATCGGCTGATACCTCGGACGTTTAATAATTGGTTACAGGCGTTTGCCATCTTGGCGAGCGTTATTGGCGAGAAAGCGCCGGATAATTGTTCCGGCCTTTTTTGCTATCTCGATTCGGTTGGGGAAGCCTATAGGACATATGGGGGCACTGCTTGGCTGCGATATGACGAGCAGTTTCGGCAGCGCAAGGCGGTGCGCCCCTCGCTGCGGTGGGACCACAAGGATATCAGCTTGTGGATGAAACTCATGGCGGCGCCTCGCGCTCCAGGGGGACAGCAGTCCTTTCGGGAGGGGGCCGGCGGGGCTGGGGCTGGGTCTGGCCGGCCGGCCGGTGCGGCAAAAGGGTGTTGCTGGCAATTTAATGAGGGCCAGTGCAAGTTTGGGGAGACATGCAGATTCCGTCATGAGTGCTCCGGTTGCGGAGGTGCCCATGGTCTGTCGCGGTGTTTTCGAAAAGGGAAGGGTAAGGGCGGAGATGTTGAGGCAAAAGGGGGTCACGCCGGTGAGGGTGGAAAGGATGCTTCCTTTTCTAGAGGCGTACCCAAATAGGCGGGTGGCGGAGTTGTTGAAGAAGGGGTTTTCAGAGGGTTTTCGTATTCCGTGTTCGCCGGTTAGGGACTTGGGGGTGGTGCGCAACTTGACGTCGGCATTGGGTCATCCGGACGTGGTGTCGGCCAAGTTGTTTAAGGAAGTGGAGCTGGGTAGGATGGTGGGGCCGTTTGCGGCCCCGCCGCTGCCGAACTTGAGGATTTCTCCGCTGGGGGTGGTTCCCAAGAAGGAGCCGAACAAGTTTCGGCTCATTCACCACCTCTCCTTTCCGGAAGGGGAGTCGGTAAATGACGGTATCGACCCGGCGCTGTGCGCGGTGTCATACACGTCTTTCGATGCGGCGGTTGAGTGGGTGAGGCGGTACGGCAGGGGCGCGCTGTTGGCAAAAACGGATATTGAGGCTGCATTTCGGCTCCTTCCGGTCCATCCGGACAGTTTTGAGTTGTTGGGGTGTTGTTGGGAGGGACAGTTTTTTGTGGATCGTTGCCTTCCTATGGGCTGTTCTATTTCTTGTTCGTTTTTTGAGTTTTTTAGCACGTTTTTAGAATGGGTGGTGCGATCGGAGGCTCAGGTGCCTTCGGTGCTGCATTACCTCGACGATTTCTTATTCGTGGGGCAGGCTGGTAGGGCGACTTGCGCGATTCTGCTGCAAACGATGGAGAGGGTGGCGGCCTGCTTCGGGGTGCCTTTGGCACCCGACAAGACGGAGGGGCCATCCACAGCGTTAAAATTCCTGGGCATTGTCATTGACACGGTGGCTTTTGAGTGTAGGTTGCCGGATGACAAGCTTCAGGATTTGAGGGGGGCGATTGAAGGGGCGTTGCTGACTCGGAAGATTAAGTTGAGGGACTTGCAGTCGTTGTTAGGCCGCCTCAATTTTGCGTGTCGCATTATGCCCATGGGGCGGGTTTTTTGTAGGCGTTTAGCGGGTGCTACGGCAGGTGTGCGACGGCCGAATCACTTTGTGCGATTGTCCGCGGATTTGCGGGCGGATTTGGGGATTTGGCGGGAATTCTTGGACAGGTATAACGGGCGGTCGATTATCATGGAACGGCAAGTGTCCAACTGGGACATGGAACTGTTCACGGACGCGTCGGGTAGCTGTGGCTTCGGCGCTTATTTCCAGGGTCAGTGGTGCACGGGGGAATGGCCGATGGCATGGCGGGAGGGCGGTTTGGTGCGCAACTTGGCGCTGCTGGAACTTTTTCCGATTGTGGTGGCGGTGGAGATTTGGGGGGAGCAGTTGCGCAATCGGAAAATCTGTTTCCGGTGTGACAACCTGGGAGTGGTACAGGCAGTGAACGCACAAACGGCGAGATCGCCTCCGGTGGTGAGGCTGTTAAGGCGTTTGGTGTTAAGCTGTTTATTGTTGAACGCGCAATTTGTGGCTATGCATGTCCCGGGGATCTGTAATGAGATTGCTGACTCTCTCTCTCGTTTTCAGTGGGACAGGTTTCGGGAGCTGGCGCCGGAGGCGGAGTCGCAGGGGATCCCCTGTCCGGAGGAGTTATGGCAAGTGGTTTGAGAACGGCCTTTGCCTTGATTCGTCGGTCGGTCTGTGATAGCACCTGGGCGGGGTATAGTAAGTGTTGGCGGGAATGGGAGCTTTTGGTGGCGGAGTTGGGGGTTTTGAGTGATGGGGATTGGGAAGTGGCAGTTTTGTTTTACGTTGGGAGATTGTTTGGGGATGGAGTGTCCCCGTCGGGGTTGAGCCGCCGGATGGCGGCCCTGGGGTTCTGGTTTAGGTGTCAGGGGTTGTCTGATGTCACTAAATCGTTTAGGGTGCGTTTGGCTGCCAGGGGTTTTCGGAGGGGGGTGGTGCAGCGTGATGCTCGGCGGCCCGTTTCTTTGCAGCTGCTGGCGGATATAGGGGGGGTCTTGGGGACGGTGTGCTCGTCTGTTTTTGAGGTGTTGCTGTTTCGGCTGGCTTTCTCGCTGGCGTTTTTTGGGGCGTTCCGGGTTTCGGAGTTGGTCGCGCCTAGTAAGGTTCGGGTGGGAGGTTTGTTGTTTGGGGATGTTTGCTTGGACGGTTCTGTGTTAGTGTGTAAGGTGCGCAGGTCAAAAACGGACCAGCTGGGGAAGGGTTTTGCTGTACGATTGGCGGAGTTGGGTGGTGGGGGCATGTGTCCGGTGCATTGTTTTCGGGAGTACTTGGGGGTTCGGACGGTGATGGGGGGCCCTCTGCTGGTTCATGCGAACGGGGAATTTTTGTCCCGGTTCCAATTTGTGCGGGTTTTCCGTTTTTGCCTGGAAAGGCTGGGGAAGGATGCGGGTGGGTTCAGCTCGCACTCCTTTCGGATAGGACCGGCTACGGAGGCGTCGCGGTGGGGTTTGGGGCCTGATGCGATACGGAGGATTGGGAGGTGGGAATCTGATCGGTTCCGGTTATATGTGCGCCCGCAGATGTTGTAGGGGGTGGGCGTGTCTTTTTGTGGGTGTTTATTTTGTTTTATGGACAATATATGTGGGGAGTAAGGCAGGGATAGTGATGGGTTGTTTTTCGTGTTTATGTCTTACAGGGGGTCAGCCGTGCTTGGTCTGGATCGTGGGACATTCGTACGTGAGGCGTGGGGCCTCGCGCGCTGATGTTCGCCCGGCTGGGAGGCAGTTGGGTCTGGACAGGGAACAGGCTCAGGTGCGGTGGATTGGTCAAGGGGGTTTGCAGTGGGCGGGACTGCTCCCCCTCTTGCAAACACATGCGGCGCTGGACAGGCCCCCCAACGTGTTGGTAGTCCACCTAGGCGGCAATGATCTTGGGGGTCGGACGGCCAGAGCCTTGATGAGGGATATTAAATTGGACATGCTGCGGATCTGGTCATCCTTCCCCGGGATCGTGGTGGTCTGGTCGGACATTGTGGCGCGGTTCAAGTGGAGGGAGGCGCGTTCGGTCATCCGACTGAATAAGGCGAGGGCCAAGGTTAATAGGGTGGTGAGTCGTTTTATGGCGCGGAATAGGGGCCTGGTAGTGCGCCACCGGGAGTTGGAGAGTCCTTCCTGGGATTTTATGGACGCTGACGGGGTCCATCTGAACCCCTTGGGGATGGATTTGTGGGTTCTGGAGATTAGGGAGGTGGTGGTGAGAGCAGTCGGGTTGTGGGTGGCCGGCCGTGAGTGAGGAGTCACACAAGGCCGTCGTGGCAGGTAGTGGGGGAGGGGGACCTGGAGGCACTTGATGGAGAATTGGAGTGAGGTGTGAACAGAATGGTGGGGTAGGGCTGGGGGCGGTGCCCCAGTCACTGGTGACACCTCAGCGGTTGAGGTGGAAAACGGGGGCTCTGAAGGGGGTGTCCTTGGGTCGTTGATTTACGGCCAAGGGCAAAGTAGGAGCCCGGGGAATAACTCAGGTTGCCTTCAGGTCCCCTTACCTTTGGGGTAGGAAATGAAAAAACTGTTTACAATGTTATGCACTATGATTTGTAAATGTTATAATGTTAATGGGTAATGTTTACCCGACTGTTTCTGTGTTATTGTAAAGTTAAAGTATATATATTTATTTTATTTTATTATGGTTATTTAATAAATGTGGCCGCTGTGGCCTTTTCCACCAAAATAAGTGTTGTAATGTGGTTATTGATGGGGGTGGCAGGGTGGTTCAGGGGTCACAGAGCAAGTAGCAGATCCCCTAGTCATGTAGTGTGTGTGTATATAGGTATGTAGTGTGTGTATATATAGGTGTGTGTATATATAGGTATGTGGTGTGTGTATATATAGGTATGTAGTTTGTATATATAGGTATGTAGTGTGTATATGTATGTAGTGTTTGTATATATAGATGTGTGTATATATAGGTATGTAGTGTGTGTATATATAGGTATGTAGTATATATAGGTATGTAGTGTGTGTGTATATATAGGTATGTAGTGTGTGTATATATAGGTATGTAGTGTGTGTGTATATAGGTATGTAGTGTGTGTATATATAGGTATGTAGTGTGTGTATATATAGGTATGTAGTGTATATATGTATGTAGTGTTTGTATATATAGATGTGTGTATATATAGGTATGTAGTGTGTGTATATATAGGTATGTAGTATATATAGGTATGTAGTGTGTGTATATATAGGTATGTAGTATATATAGGTATGTAGTGTTTGTATATATAGATGTGTGTATATATAGGTATGTAGTGTGTGTATATATAGGTATGTAGTATATATAGGTATGTAGTGTGTGTATATATAGGTATGTAGTATATATAGGTATGTAGTGTGTGTATATATAGGTATGTAGTGTTTATATAGGTATGTAGTGTGTGTATATATAGGTATGTAGTGTATATATGTATGTAGTGTGTGTGTATATATAGGTATGTAGTGTATATATGTATGTAGTGTGTGTGTATATAGGTATGTAGTGTGTGTATATATAGGTGTGTGTATATATAGGTATGTAGTGTATATATGTATGTAGTGTGTGTGTATATATAGGTATGTGGTGTGTGTGTATATATGTATGTAGTGTGTGTATATATAGGTATGTAGTGTGTGTATATATGTATGTAGTGTGTGTATATATGTGTATGTAGTGTGTGTATATATAGGTATGTAGTGTGTGTGTATATATAGGTATGTAGTGTGTGTGTATATATAGGTATGTAGTGTGTGTATATATAGGTATGTAGTGTGTGTATATATAGGTATGTAGTGTGTGTATATATGTATGTAGTGTGTGTATATATAGGTATGTAGTGTGTGTATATATGTATGTAGTGTGTGTATATATAGGTATGTAGTGTGTGTGTATATAGGTATGTAGTGTGTGTATATATAGGTATGTAGTGTGTGTATATATGTATGTAGTGTGTGTATATATATGTATGTAGTGTGTGTGTATATATGTATGTTGTGTGTGTATATATAGGTATGTAGTGTGTGTATATATGTATGTAGTGTGTATATATATAGGTATGTAGTGTGTGTATATATGTATGTAGTGTGTGTATATATGTATGTAGTGTGTGTATATATAGGTATGTAGTGTGTGTGTATATATGTATGTAGTGTGTGTGTATATATGTATGTAGTGTGTGTATATATATGTATGTAGTGTGTGTGTATATATGTATGTAGTGTGTGTGTATATATGTATGTAGTGTGTGTGTATATATGTGTATATATATGTATGTATGTGTGTGTGTATATATAGGTATGTAGTGTGTGTATATATGTATGTAGTGTGTGTATATATGTATGTAGTGTGTGTATATATAGGTATGTAGTGTGTGTATATATAGGTATGTAGTGTATATATGTATGTAGTGTTTGTATATATAGATGTGTGTATATATAGGTATGTAGTGTGTGTATATATAGGTATGTAGTATATATAGGTATGTAGTGTGTGTATATATAGGTATGTAGTATATATAGGTATGTAGTGTTTGTATATATAGATGTGTGTATATATAGGTATGTAGTGTGTGTATATATAGGTATGTAGTATATATAGGTATGTAGTGTGTGTATATATAGGTATGTAGTATATATAGGTATGTAGTGTGTGTATATATAGGTATGTAGTGTTTATATAGGTATGTAGTGTGTGTATATATAGGTATGTAGTGTATATATGTATGTAGTGTGTGTGTATATATAGGTATGTAGTGTATATATGTATGTAGTGTGTGTGTATATAGGTATGTAGTGTGTGTATATATAGGTGTGTGTATATATAGGTATGTAGTGTATATATGTATGTAGTGTGTGTGTATATATAGGTATGTGGTGTGTGTGTATATATGTATGTAGTGTGTGTATATATAGGTATGTAGTGTGTGTATATATGTATGTAGTGTGTGTATATATGTGTATGTAGTGTGTGTATATATAGGTATGTAGTGTGTGTGTATATATAGGTATGTAGTGTGTGTGTATATATAGGTATGTAGTGTGTGTATATATAGGTATGTAGTGTGTGTATATATAGGTATGTAGTGTGTGTATATATGTATGTAGTGTGTGTATATATAGGTATGTAGTGTGTGTATATATGTATGTAGTGTGTGTATATATAGGTATGTAGTGTGTGTGTATATAGGTATGTAGTGTGTGTATATATAGGTATGTAGTGTGTGTATATATGTATGTAGTGTGTGTATATATATGTATGTAGTGTGTGTGTATATATGTATGTTGTGTGTGTATATATAGGTATGTAGTGTGTGTATATATGTATGTAGTGTGTATATATATAGGTATGTAGTGTGTGTATATATGTATGTAGTGTGTGTATATATGTATGTAGTGTGTGTATATATAGGTATGTAGTGTGTGTGTATATATGTATGTAGTGTGTGTGTATATATGTATGTAGTGTGTGTATATATATGTATGTAGTGTGTGTGTATATATGTATGTAGTGTGTGTGTATATATGTATGTAGTGTGTGTGTATATATGTGTATATATATGTATGTATGTGTGTGTGTATATATAGGTATGTAGTGTGTGTATATATGTATGTAGTGTGTGTATATATGTATGTAGTGTGTGTATATATAGGTATGTAGTGTGTGTGTATATATGTATGTAGTGTGTGTGTATATATGTATGTAGTGTGTGTATATATATGTATGTAGTGTGTGTGTATATATGTATGTAGTGTGTGTGTATATATGTATGTATGTATGTAGTGTGTGTGTATATATGTATGTAGTGTGTGTGTATATATGTATGTAGTGTGTGTATATATATGTATGTATGTATGTAGTGTGTCTATATATATGTATGTAGTGTGTGTGTATATGTATGTTGTGTGTGTATATATAGGTGTGTATATATATAGGTATGTAGTGTATATATGTATGTAGTGTGTGTGTATATGTATGTTGTGTGTGTATATATAGGTGTGTATATATAGGTATGTAGTGTGTGTGTATATATGTATGTATGTAGTGTGTGTATATATATGTATGTAGTGTGTGTGTATATGTATGTTGTGTGTGTATCAGGGGCGGACATATCGCCTGTGCAGCCGGTTCAGCTGCACAGGGGCCCAGCGTGGGAGGGGGCCCGGCCCGCCCTCACACGCTGGGCCGGTCCTACCATCGGACCCAGTGGACAGGGCCGCCATCAGGGGGTAAACCCATACACTTGTATGGGGCCCGGAGCTTCAGGGAGGCCCGGACGTCCCTGTACTTTTTTTTTTCGGGCTAGTCAGTGAGTGACTGCGACTGTCACTCACTGACTCCTGGCTGGGTACCCGTCAGAACTATGACCGGGCCTCATAGTCAGGGGGGCCCGCAGGACTATGAGGCCCGCTCTTTCTAGGGCGCGGGCCCCTTAAGAAGTACGGCCGGGCCGGACAGGCCAGGGGCTGATGGGAGTCGACGTGCCCCGCGCAGGCACGCACGTCTACTCCAGTCACCTGACCTGTCCCGGCGCGATCTCCAGTCCAGCAGCCTCCCGACGGATCCTCCCCGTGCAGTGACACTGACAGGAGCAGCAGCTGCACCGAACCCCGGCAGGGTGAGTGAACGGGTGTGTGTGTGTGGGGGGGGGGGGGGGGGGGGTTGGATGGGGGCTATGTTGTTTGCAGACTACAATGGTGATGAGAGGTGCAGGGGAACTGGTGCTTGGGGTGTTATAGGGGTGATGAGAGGGGGGTTATGGGGGGTAATGAGAGGTGCAGGGGGTGTTATGGGGGGATGAGAGGTGCAGGAGGGTGTTATGGGGGGATGAAAGGTGCATGGGGAGGTTATGGGGGTAATGAGAGGTGCAGGGGGTGTTATGGGGGTAATGAGAGGTGCAGGGGGGTGTTATGGGGGGATGAGAGGTGCAGGGGGTGTTATGGGGGGATGAAAGGTGCATGGGGAGGTTTTGGGGGTGATGAGAGGTGCAGGGGGTTATGGGGGTAATGAGAGATGCAGGGTGGTGTTATGGGGGTAATGAGAGGTGCAGGGGGGTGTTATGGGGGGATGAGAGGTGCAGGGGGTGTTATGGGGGGATGAAAGGTGCATGGGGAGGTTTTGGGGGTGATGAGAGGTGCAGGGGGTTATGGGGGTAATGAGAGATGCAGGGGGGTGTTATGGGGGTAATGAGAGGTGCAGGGGGGTGTTATGGGGGGATGAGAGGTGCAGGGGGTGTTATGGGGGGATGAAAGGTGCATGGGGAGGTTATGGGGGTGATGAGAGGTGCAGGGGGGGTTATGGGTGTAATGAGAGGTGCAGGGGGGTGTTATGGGGGGGATGAGAGGTGCAGGGGGTGTTATGGGGGGATGAAAGGTGCATGGGGAGGTTATGGGGGTGATGAGAGGTGCAGGGGGTGTTATGGGGGTGATGAGAGGTGCAGGGGGTGTTATGGGGGGATGAAAGGTGCATGGGGAGGTTATGGGGGTGATGAGAGGTGCAGGGGGGTTATGGGGGTGATGAGAGATGCAGGGGGGGTTATGGGGGTGATGAGAGATGCAGGGGGGGTTATGGGGGTGATGAGAGATGCAGGGGGTGTTATGGGAGTGATGAGAGATGCAGGGGGTGTTATGGGGGTGATGAGGGGGGGTGTTATGGGGTGATGAGAGGTGCAGGGGGGTTATGGGGGTGATAAGAGGTGCAGGAGGGTGTTATGGGGGTGAAGAGAGGTGCAGGGGGGTGTTATGGGGGTGGTGAGATATGCAGGGGGCATTATAATAGTGATGAGGAGAGGTGCGGGGGTTATAGTAGTGATGAAGAGAGGTGCGGGGGTTATAGTAGTGATGAGGAGAGGTGTGTGGGGGGGGGGTTATAGTAGTGATGAGGAGAGGTGTGTGGGGGGGTTATAGTAGTGATGAGGAGAGGTGCGGGGGTTATAGTAGTGATGAGGAGAGGTGTGGGGGGGGGGGGGTTATAGTAGTGATGAGAGGTGCCTGGGGGGGTTATAGTAGTGATGAGGAGAGGTGCGGGGGGGTTATAGCAGTGATGAGGAGAGGTGCGGGGGTTATAGTAGTGATGAGGAGAGGTGTGGGGGGGGGGGTTATAGTAGTGATGAGAGGTGCCTGGGGGGGTTATAGTAGTGATGAGGAGAGGTGCGGGGGGTTATAGCAGTGATGAGGAGAGGTGCAGGGGTTATAGTAGTGATGAGGAGAGGTGTGGGGGGGGGTTATAGTAATGATGAGGAGAGGTGCGGGGGTGGTTATAGTAGTGTTGAGGAGAGGTTTGGCAGGGGTTATGAGGGTGATGAGGAATGATGAGGACACAGAGGATAAGAGGTATTATATTTAGTGGGTATAGTGTGTGGCAGGATTATATTTAGTGGGTACAGTGTATAGCAGTATTATATTCAGGGTACAGTGTGTGGCAGGATTATATTTAGTGGGTACAGTGTATAGCAGTATTATACTCAGGTTACAGTGTATAGCATTATTATATTCAGGGTACGGTGTGTGGCAGGATTATATTTAGTGGGCACAGTGTGTAGCAGTATTATATTCAGGGTACAGTGTATAGTATTATTATATTCAGGGTACAGTGTATAGCAGTATTATATTCAGGGTACAGTGTGTGGCAGGATTATATTTAGTGGGTACAGTGTATAGCAGTATTATACTCAGGTTACAGTGTATAGCATTATTATATTCAGGGTACGGTGTGTGGCAGGATTATATTTAGTGGGCACAGTGTGTAGCAGTATTATATTCAGGGTACAGTGTATAGTATTATTATATTCAGGGTACAGTGTATAGCAGTATTATATTCAGGGTACAGTGTGTGGCAGGATTATATTTAGTGGGTACAGTGTATAGCAGTATTATACTCAGGTTACAGTGTATAGCATTATTATATTCAGGGTACGGTGTGTGGCAGGATTATATTTAGTGGGCACAGTGTGTAGCAGTATTATATTCAGGGTACAGTGTATAGTATTATTATATTCAGGGTACAGTGTATAGCAGTATTATATTCAGGGTACAGTGTGTGGCAGTATTATATTTAGTGGGTACAATGTGTGGCAGTATTATATTCGGAGTACAGTGTGTGGCAGTATTATATTCAGGTTACAGTGTGTAGCAGGATTATATTTAGTGGATACAGTGTATAGCAGTATTATATTTAGTGGGTACAGTGTACAGCAGTATTGTATTCAGGTTACAGTGTCTGGCAATATTATATTTAGGGTACAGTGTGGGGCAGTATTTTATTTAGGGTACAGTGTGTGACAGTATTTTAT
The DNA here is from genome assembly GCF_029499605.1 of Hyla sarda. NCBI lineage: Eukaryota > Metazoa > Chordata > Amphibia > Anura > Hylidae > Hyla > Hyla sarda. Next base: position 126,743 of record NW_026608574.1, on the reverse strand, counting down.
TTAGGGTACTGTGTGGGGCAGTATTATATTTAGTGGGTACAGTGAATAGCAGTATTATATTTAGTGGGTACAGTGTATGGCAGTATGCTATTCATGGTACAGTGTGTGGCAGTATTATATTCAGGGTACAGTGTGTGGCAGGATTATATTCAGGGTACAGTGTATAGCAGTATTATATTCAGGGTACAGTGTGTGGCAGTATTATATTCAGGGTACAGTGTGGGGCAGTATTTTATTTAGGTTACACTTTCTGGCAAGGTTATAATGATTACTGTCTTCATGCAGAGGATGAGGATCTGCTGACAGTGAGGAGCCAATGATGTCTGCATGTCAGACTCTGCAGAGAAGATGGAGCTGGGGGAAGACCTGGTCTCTGGACGAGATGAAGAAGAAAAGAAGACGTCACTCAGGTCACTGACATCATTGTGTGTTCTTATGACTGTCCCATCAGAGCTGTAGTCACTTGTAAGTTCTGCAGTGATGATGGGTAAAACTGTGTCCAATCTGTGTCTCTTCAGCTGTTACAAAACTACAACTCCCATTGCCTGAGGCTCTCCAGACATGATGGGAGTTTTAGCTTTCCAACAGCTGGAGAACCACTTCAACCGAGGTGATCGGTGGGGGTCTCAGGCCTTGAGTTGTGTAAGGGGCCCGAAATTTCTGATGGCAGCCCTGCCAGTGCACATATGACAGGGAAACCAGTCTTGCCCAGTCACTAAACTGCTACTTACATCTGCCCATGGGGACTTCCTGGCTGAGGTGCGTGCAGTGAGTGACGTCATCGCAAGCACCTGGACGCTGACGTCCAGCGCAGAGCGTGCGATGATGTCACTTATAGCGCGCACCTCTGCCAGGAAGTCCCCATGGGCAGATGTAGTGCAGGCCAGGTAAAAGTGTGTGGGTGAGTGAGAGTGTGTGTGTTTGTTTGTTGGGGTTATGCTACGCTACCTTATGTGGGGAATCTATGCTACCTAATGTGGGGAATATATGCTATGCTACCTAATGTGGGGAATCTATGCTACCTAATGTGGGGAATATATGCTATGCTACCTAATGTGGGGAATCTTTGCTACACTACCTAATGTGGGGAATATATGCTACGCTACCTAATGTGGGGAATCTATGCCATGCTACCTAATGTGGGGAATATATGCTATGCTACGCTACCTAATGTGGGGCTACGCTACCTAATGTAGGGAATCTATGCTACGCTACCTAATGTGGGGAATATATGCTGCGCTACCTAATGTGGGGAATATATGCTACGCTACCTAATGTGGGGAAATTATGCTACGTTACCTAATGTGGGGAAACTATGCAATGCTACCTAATGTGGGGAATATATGCTACCTAATGTGGGGAATCTATGCTACCTAATGTGGGGGAACTGCTGCCTATCTAATGCAGATTAATGTGAGTTGCAGTGCAATTTTATGGCATATTACTTTTTTTTTTTTGGGGGGGGGGGGGGGGGGGCCCAGGCACATTCTTTGCACAGGGGCCCTCTGTTGTCTGTGTCCGCCCCTGGTGTGTATATATAGGTGTGTATATATAGGTATGTAGTGTGTGTGTATATATGTATGTAGTGTGTGTATATATATGTATGTAGTGTGTGTGTATATGTATGTTGTGTGTGTATATATGTATGTAGCGTGTGTATATATAGGTATGTAGTGTGTGTATATATGTATGTAGCGTGTGTATATATGTATGTAGTGTGTGTATATATAGGTATGTAGTGTGTGTATATATGTATGTAGTGTGTGTATATATAGGTATGTAGTGTGTGTATATATGTATGTAGTGTGTGTATATATAGGTATGTAGTGTGTGTGTGTATATAGGTATGTAGTGTGTGTATATATAGGTATGTAGTGTGTGTGTGTATATAGGTATGTAGTGTGTGTATATATAGGTATGTAGTGTGTGTATATATATGTATGTAGTGTGTGTATATATATGTATGTATGTAGTGTGTCTATATATATGTATGTAGTGTGTGTGTATATGTATGTTGTGTGTGTATATATAGGTGTGTATATATAGGTATGTAGTGTGTGTGTATATATGTATGTATGTAGTGTGTGTATATATATGTATGTAGTGTGTGTATATGTATGTTGTGTGTGTATATATAGGTGTGTATATATAGGTATGTAGTGTGTGTGTATATATGTATGTATGTATGTAGTGTGTGTGTATATATGTATGTAGTGTGTGTGTATATATGTATGTAGTGTGTGTATATATATGTATGTATGTAGTGTGTCTATATATATGTATGTAGTGTGTGTGTATATGTATGTTGTGTGTGTATATATAGGTGTGTATATATAGGTATGTAGTGTGTGTGTATATATGTATGTATGTAGTGTGTGTATATATATGTATGTAGTGTGTGTATATGTATGTTGTGTGTGTATATATAGGTGTGTATATATAGGTATGTAGTGTGTGTGTATATATGTATGTATGTAGTGTGTGTGTATATATGTATGTAGTGTGTGTATATATATGTATGTAGTGTGTGTGTATATGTATGTTGTGTGTGTATATATGTATGTAGTGTGTGTATATATAGGTATGTAGTGTGTGTATATATGTATGTAGCGTGTGTATATATGTATGTAGTGTGTGTATATATAGGTATGTAGTGTGTGTATATATGTATGTAGTGTGTGTATATATAGGTATGTAGTGTGTGTGTATATATAGGTATGTAGTGTGTGTGTATATATAGGTATGTAGTGTGTGTATATATAGGTATGTAGTGTGTGTATATATAGGTATGTAGTGTGTGTATATATAGGTATGTAGTGTGTGTATATATAGGTATGTAGTGTGTGTATATATAGGTATGTAGTGTGTGTATATATGTATGTAGTGTGTGTATATATAGGTATGTAGTGTGTGTATATATGTATGTAGTGTGTGTGTATATAGGTGTGTGTATATATAGGTATGTAGTGTGTGTATATATAGGTATGTAGTGTGTGTATATATGTATGTAGTGTGTGTATATATAGGCATGTAGTGTGTATATATAGGTATGTAGTGTATATATATGTATGTAGTGTGTATATATATATATGTAGTGTGTGTGTATATATGCATGTAGTGTGTATATATATAGGTATGTAGTGTATATATATGTATGTAGTGTGTATATATATATATGTAGTGTGTGTGTATATATGCATGTAGTGTGTGTATATATAGGTATGTAGTGTGTGTATATATAGGTATGTAGTGTGTGTATATATGTATGTAGTGTGTGTTGTCCTGGACCAGAAGGGATTTAGTTTTGTGTTTGTGATATTATGATTTGTTATGTATTAGTGTCAGGATCCGGACTGGTATACGGGGAGTATACGGGTAGTGGATCCTCTGTGTCAGTGAGGTGATGACGTGGGCCGTACCGGGGGACCGGTTCTAAGGAGTAACTGGTTTTCACCAGAGCCCGGACTTGGACTTGCTGTGGCGGTAACTCCCAGGTTGTATCCCCTGATAGCGACTCAACCCCCCTGACAGCTGAGAAAGGCGCGGTACACAAGGATAAGGCTAAGGCAAGGTCAGACGTAGCAAAAGGTCAAGACAGGCGGCAAAGGTTCGTAGTCAGGGGCAACAGCAAAGGGTCTGGATACACAGGCTAGGGATACACACAAAACGCTTTCTCAGGGCACTCGGGCAACAAGATCCGGCAAGGACAGGAAGGGGAAGTGGATTTATATGTGTTTTACACTGATTGGGCCAGGCACCAATTAGTGGTGCACTGGCCCTTTAAATTTCATAGAGCCGGCGCGCGCGCCCTAGACAGCAGGGTCGGAACTGAAGGGGGATGAGGCAGGTAAGACGATTGGGATGCGACCTGCGGGCGGGCACGTCACATCCCAGCTGAGGACACTAGAGCAGCGCCCCCGGTCAGCGTGTCTGACTGGGGCGCTGCACACAGACGAACGTTGCGAGCGCTCCGGGGAGGAACAGGGATCCGGAGCGCTCGGCGTTACAATTAGGTTTATTTATGTTCATTTGATTATCATTGTTCTGGATGTTATGTTGGTTTATGTTTTGTATTTTATATAAAATAATAGAGTTCCTCAGTATTTATGGTAGATGTCATCTCATCTTTTATTGTATTTGAATATTTGATGATAATTAAGGATCCCGTCACCGGCCGCAGCTCGTACCGAATATTTATGGTTCAGTCAGTGCCGCAAGCTCCACCCCTGTACATTCCCTATACATCACATTTATATACATCCAATATATATATATATATATCCCTTATATTATATACATCACATATTATATACATCTAATATATATATATATATCCCTTATATTATATACATCACATATTATATACATCTAATATATATATATATATATATCCCTTATATTATGTACATCACATATTATATACATCTAATATATATATATATCCCTTATATTATATACATCACATATTATATACATCTAATATATATATATATATATATATCCCTTATATTATGTACATCACATATTATATACATCTAATATATATATATATCCCTTATATTATATACATCACATATTATATACATCCAATATATATATATATCCCTTATATTATATACATCACATATTATATACATCTAATATATATATATATATCCCTTATATTATATACATCACATATTATATACATCTAATATATATATATATCCCTTATATTATATACATCACATATTATATACATCTAATAAATATATATCCCTTATATTATATACATCACATATTATATACATCTAATATATATATATATATATATATATCCCTTATATTATATACATCACATATTATATACATCTAATAAATATTACTTATATACATCACATATTATATACATCTAATATATATATATATATATATATATATCCCTTATATTATATACATCACATATTATATACATCTAATATATATATATATATATATCCCTTATATTATATACATCACATATTATATACATCTAATATATATATATATATATATCCCTTATATTATATACATCACATATTATATACATCTAATATATATATATATATCCCTTATATTATATACATCACATATTATATACATCTAATATATATATATATATCCCTTATATTATATACATCACATATTATATACATCTAATATATATATATATATCCCTTATATTATATACATCACATATTATATACATCCAATATATATATATATCCCTTATATTATGTACATCACATATTATATACATCCTATATATATCACTTATATACATCACATATTATATACATCCAATATATATATATATCCCTTATATTATGTACATCACATATTATATACATCCTATATATATCACTTATATTATATACATCACATTTATATACATCCAATATATATATACATATATCCCTTATATTATATACATCACATATTATATACATCCAATATATATATATATATATATATATCCCTTATATTATATACATCACATATTATATACATCTAATAAATATATATCCCTTATATTATAGACATCACATATTATATACATCTAATAAATATATATATCCCTTATATTATATACATCACATATTATATACATCTAATAAATATATATCCCTTATATTATATACATCACATATTATATACATCTAATAAATATTACTTATATACATCACATATTATATACATCTAATATATATATATATATATATATATATATATATATATATATCCCTTATATTATATACATCACATATTATATACATCTAATATATATATATATATATATGTATCCCTTATATTATATACATCACATATTATATACATCTAATATATATATATATCCCTTATATTATATACATCACATATTATATACATCTAATAAATATATATATCCCTTATATTATATACATCACATATTATATACATCTAATATATATATATCCCTTATATTATATACATCACATATTATATACATCTAATATATATATATATATATCCCTTATATTATATACATCACATATTATATACATCTAATAAATATATATATATCCCTTATATTATATACATCACATATTATATACATCTAATAAATATATATATCCCTTATATTATATACATCACATATTATATACATCTAATATATATATATATATATATATATCCCTTATATTATATACATCACATATTATATACATCTAATATATATATATATATATATCCCTTATATTATATACATCACATATTATATACATCTAATATATATATATATATCCCTTATATTATATACATCACATATTATATACATCTAATAAATATATATATATATCCCTTATATTATATACATCACATATTATATACATCTAATAAATATATATATATATCCCTTATATTATATACATCACATATTATATACATCTAATATATATATATATATCCCTTATATTATATACATCACATATTATATACATCTAATATATATATATATATATCCCTTATATTATATACATCACATATTATATACATCTAATATATATATATATATCCCTTATATTATATACATCACATATTATATACATCTAATAAATATATATATATCCCTTATATTATATACATCACATATTATATACATCTAATATATATATATATATATATATATATCCCTTATATTATATACATCACATATTATATACATCTAATATATATATATATATATCCCTTATATTATATACATCACATATTATATACATCTAATATATATATATATATCCCTTATATTATATACATCACATATTATATACATCTAATAAATATATATATATCCCTTATATTATATACATCACATATTATATACATCTAATATATATATATATATATATATATCCCTTATATTATATACATCACATATTATATACATCTAATATATATATATATATATCCCTTATATTATATACATCACATATTACTTACCGTATTTATCGGGGTATACCACGCACCGGCCTATAACACGCACCCTCATTTTACCAAGGATATTTGGGTAAAAAAAGTTTTTTACCCAAATATCCATGAAAAAATGAGGGTGCGTGTGTGCGCGTGTATACCCCGATATACCCCCAGGAAAGGCAGGGGGAGAGAGGCCGTCACTGCCCGCTTCCCTCCCCCTGCCTTTCCTGGGGTCTAGAGCGCTGCTGTCGGCCCTTTTCACCCCCTGGTTATCGGCGCCGCTGCCCGTTCTGTCCCCCTGACTATCAGTGCCGGCGCCGATAGCCAGGGGGAGAGAAGCGGCGCCGACAGCCAGGGGGAGAGAAGGGGCAGCGGCACCCATTGCCGGCGCCGCTGCCCCGTTGCCTCCCCCCATCCCCGGTGGCATAATTACCTGAGTCCGGTCCGCGCTGCTCCGCTGCTCCAGGCCTCCGTCGTGCGTCCCCAGCGTCGTTGCTATGCACGGCGCGGCGCTCTGACGTCATGCGCCGCGCCGTTCAGCGCATAGCAATGACGCCGGGGACGCACGACGGAGGCCTGGAGCAGCGCGGACCGGACTCAGGTAATTATGCCACCGGGGATGGGGGGAGGCAACGGGGCAGCGGCGCCGGCAATGGGTGCCGCTGCCCCTTCTCTCCCCCTGGCTGTCGGCGCCGCTTCTCTCCCCCTGGTTATCGGCGCCGGCACCGATAGTCAGGGGGACAGAACGGGCAGCGGCGCCGATAACCAGGGGGTGAGAAGGGCCGACAGCAGCGCTCTAGACCCCAGGAAAGGCAGGGGAGAGAAGCGGGCAGCGACGGCCTCTCTCCCCCTGCCTCTCCTGGGGGTGTATTGGCGTATAACACGCACACAGACTTTAGGCTAAAAATTTTAGCCTAAAAAGTGCGTGTTATACGCCGATAAATACGGTACATCTAATAAATATATATATCCCTTATATTATATACATCACATATTATATACATCTAATAAATATTACTTATATACATCACATATTATATACATCCTATATATATCCCTTATATTATATACATCACATATTATATACATCTAATATATATATCCCTTATATTATATACATCACATTTATATACATCCAATATATATATATATATCCCTTATATTATATACATCACATATTATATACATCCAATATATATATCCCTTATATTATATACATCACATATTATATACATCTAATAAATATTACTTATATACATCACATATTATATACATCTAATAAATATATATATCCCTTATATTAAATACATCACATATTATATACATCTAATAAATATATATATCCCTTATATTATATACATCACATATTATATACATCTAATAAATATATATATCCCTTATATTAAATACATCACATATTATATACATCTAATAAATATATATATCCCTTATATTAAATACATCACATATTATATACATCTAATAAATATATATATCCCTTATATTATATACATCACATATTATATACATCTAATAAATATTACTTATATACATCACATATTATATACATCCTATATATATCACTTATATTATATACATCACATTTATATACATCCAATATATATGTATATATATATATCCCTTATATTATATACATCACATATTATATACATCCTATATATATCACTTATATTATATACATCACATTTATATACATCCAATATATATGTATATATATATATCCCTTATATTATATACATCACATATTATATACATCTAATATATATATATATATATATCCCTTATATTATATACATCACATATTATATACATCCAATATATATATCCCTTATATACATCACATATTATATACATCCAATATATCTCACTTATATACATCACATATTATATACATCCTATATATATATTACTTATATACATCACATATTATATACATCCTATATTTATTACTTATATACATCACATATTATATACATCCAATATATCTCACTTATATACATCACATATTATATACATCCTATATATATATTACTTATATACATCACATTATATACATCCAATATATCTCACTTATATACATCACATATTATATACATCCTATATATATTACTTATATACATCACATATTATATACATCTGTGGTGTCCCAGTACCGCATTCTATACAGTACTTGTTTATTTATGGGTCCCCATAGGCAGAGTCCCTAGGACTTAGGGATCCCTCTTAGCCAGTCTACCCCTGGTCGCCTCTGTTCTAGTGTATGAATCTCTAATTTATGCATAGGTTAATGTAAATAGGATAGTATATGTAAATAAATGGTTAATTACTTGTTTCCATGGCGTCGCAGGGCCTTCGGGTCATGTGATGCGTTCCAAGCCTCACTATGGATGCGTTCCAGGCCTCACTTTGGTATTTCTAGCCTCGTTTTGGTTTTATTATGTGTATAGGACCTGTATAGGAAGTCAGATCATCACCCAGAAGCCTGTGTGACGGTGAGTGACAGCTGACCTTGGATCTATCAAATTAGGCTCCGCCCCCTGTCTATATTAGGAACGCGGCAGCCATTTTAGTTCTCTTGTTCCCGCGCAGCCAATCAGTAAGGATCTCTCTTACCTCGTGGGCTGTCATGAGAGAAGGATCTATGCAGCAATTATCGCATTGAATTAGGCCCGAGCCTTGCGGCGATGGCTGAACAATCTAATTATGGAGTGTGTCAATTCCCAAACACTCTGCAGCATCACCGGACCTAATAACTCCCCTGAATCCGGACGGATCTGCAGGTCTCTTCCTAAATTCAGAGACTGAGTGACTGGCTCAAGGTCTGCAACAACAGTCACTAAGTAACCTAAGGACTGTTTATATGAGACTGTTATTGTGCCGTGGATATTGCAAGCACTTCAGTAAAGTTGTTCACGTTCAAGTTCAATCTCTTTGTGAATCTTCAGTCATTTCATGCACCTATCGTTACTTGGAAGGGCGGCGATAGGCCGGAACATTGATTCAGCATACCAGCCCTCAGTCTGGCGTCACGAACTATAGGGGTTAACATTAACCCCTCATATACCGATACTATACCACCACTACCATACACCCCCCAAGGGCTACCACAAAGCCTTTTTGGCATCACTAACAGGATTCGGGTGTGTGCCTACTATTGCCACTAGTGAAATTGTACTCCCCCCTATAGAAGAGACTGTGTTTAATGTATAAGAATGGCGCGTGTGGCGAACGTTACAAGGGGGCCACACGAAAAGTAAGGGGGGAGCCGAAGAGTACAGCGGAGCTGCAATCCGCGTTGAACCGCGTTTAAAACCAGCGCGAGGCCTTCCCGCGCGCGGGATTCAGAAACTCCGCCCACCAAAGTCTGGGGTGCGGCGGCTATCTTGCCGGAGCCCAAAGTTGGGGACATACAGATACAAGCTTCATTTAAAAGGCCAGCGCACTCAATAAAAGAATGTCAGAGCCTGCAACACTACCACCGCCACTTGACCAACAGGAAGGTGGTGCTCCTGGGACCACGCCAATGAGGTCCCCACTGCAAGCCAGAAGAATGCTGCCACCCACACCGGTGCTGCCTGACCGACAACAACATAGTCTTCCTGCTACACCAACGGATCAAACTTCATCCCCAGCTGCTCCCTACATGTTGGGAGCCCCTGTTGCTGCACCTGTCTTCCTGGGAAACCCGGTCCTTCCCACGTACAGCGGAGATCCCTTCATGTTGAGAGATTTTAGGGAGAAGATTTACAGCATCTACGGGTTTTATGCACTCCCTCCACAACAACAGGTACAGTTGCTTCTAGGACAGCTCCATGGACCTGCCTTGGAGGAACTCCGCACCTGGCCAGCGGCTGACAAGGCCACAGTGGGACAGATTTTCGAGGGGCTCTCTCAAGTGTTTGAATCTCATTCCCCCTCTGAAGTACGCCTCAGACTATATGAGCGATGTCAGAAACCAGGTGAGACTCTCAGAGCATATGCAGTAGCTTTACAGAACGCATTAGAGGCGGTGCAGAAGCTGGATGGCATCACGCCCAATCAGGGTAACCGAGTGCTAAGGGAGCATTGAATAAATGGGACAACGCTCAACTTAGAATGCTAGCTGTGCAAAATCCCGATATGGCCTTCCCAGCTTTTAAGAGACTGGCGGTTAAAGTGATCAAACCCCCAGGACCCTCGCCCCAGTCACCTGTCCCTTCTCAGCCTGCCCTTACGACACCTCCTCCTAGCCCTGGGACAGCTGATTTCCGAGACATTAAGCAGGACATTGAACAGTTAGCCGAGGCCTTTAAAGAAATGGCCGTCCGGCCCAATCCCCCTAGATCTGCAACACTCTCACCTACGAAACCTGTCCCCGCCTTGCTGATCCACCTAATACCCCTCCTGTGAGACTGCCTGGTAATCAAAGGCCTGCCTGCAGCCATTGTGGTAAGATTGGACATTGGAAGAGCCAATGCTGGGCTTTAATGGAAGAAGGTCCAGAATCAACCAGCGACAAGAAGGGACTGTCTATGTATGTAGCTGCTTGTCCTTATGTACAGGTGATGATTGAAGGTGTCCGGTTACAAGCTCTGATAGATACGGGGTCTCAGGTATCCACTATTCCACAGAGGGTTTTCTATAAGTACTGGGGCAAAGAAAGGTTGTGTGACCCTCAGGAAGCGGACTTCAGAGTAATTGCAGGGAACGGGAAACCAGTACCCAGGCATGGTTACTGGGAGCCCACAGTGCAGGTGGGAAAACATGTGTTAGGAAGACAAGGGGTGACTGTCACAAATGTTAGGGATGAGGGAGCAGCTGATTTCATTTTAGGCATGAATATTATGAGGCACTGTTTTGATGATATTGTCTGTGCACTGCATGCATCTCTCACCTCACTTGTCACCCCCAGGCCGGCGAGCTGCCCAACACCACCTCAAAATCCTCCAAGCAGAACATAAGTTCGTAAATCATCATGGAGAAATCTGTCGAGTAAGGATTCAAGATATCTGAGCCGTTAGTCTACAGCCACAGACAGAGAAAGTTATTTGGTGCCGTGCCCGACCCGGGGTGAAAAATCAAGATTACCAAACGCTCTTGTAGCCCCTTCTGCTGGAAGATTGTCCCTTGGTGTGAGCTGCTAGAAGCCTGGTAACCGTTCGGAATGGGAAGGTCCCAGTGAGGCTTATCAATCTCTCTCAAGTTGCTGTCCAGCTACCCAAGTACACCCCAGTGGCTACTTTACACCATATAGACGTCCGAGATGTAGTCTCGAAGTCACAGGTGGTCCAACGAGGACCTGACCAGAACCCTGCGGAACATTGGTGGAACCAACTACAGATAGGAGACGAAGATACCCCCAAGGAACAGGTGGAAGGAGTCATCCAGGTGGCTAAGAAACATCAAGAAGCTTTCAGCAAGTTCCCCACAGACTTTGGCAGGACCACCATGATCAAACATAGGATTCTCACCGGAGACAATCCACCCATTAAAGAGAGACATCGCCCTGTGGCTCCTGGGATGTATCAGACCATAAAGAAAATGCTGGTGGAGATGAAAGAGGCCGATGTCATCCAAGAAAGCCAGAGTCCGTGGGCTGCACCTTTGGTCCTGGTGAAAAAGAAAGATGGCACCATCCGCTTTTGCGTGGATTACCGGATACTAAACAACATAACTCATAAGGATGCCTATCCTCTCCCACGCATTGAAGAATCCTTGACTGCGTTGGAGTCTGCCGCATACTTTTCCACACTGGATCTGACGAGCGGCTACTGGCAGGTGCCAATGGCAGAAGAGGACAGAGAGAAGACCACATTTGTGACCCCCATGGGTCTCTTCGAGTTCAAAAGTATGCCCTTTGGACTGTGCAATGCACCAGCTACTTTCCAACGCCTAATGGAGCAATGCTTAGGGCACCTTAACTTCCAGAGTGTTTTGTTGTATCTAGATGACGTCATAGTCTACTCTCGAACATATCAGGAACACCTGGATCACCTGAAAGAAGTTTCCAAGTTCTTATCTGACACGGACTGTGTCTTGCTAAAGCCTCAAGTGCACTACTTAGGACATGTTGTCAGTGCTCAAGGGGTCCAGCCTGATCCAGACAAAGTGAGTGCTGTGAAAGAGTGGCCTACACCCAGGACGGTGCGAGACGTCCGAAGTTTCCTGGGGTTTGCTGGATATTACCGGCGTTTCATCCCTCATTTTGCTCAAATTGCTGGACCCTTGACTGAATTACTGAGAGGAACTGCCCGGGATAACTATAATGGGAGGCTTCCCATCCAGTGGGCCGAAGAACAAGAGGACGCCTTTCGAGCCCTGAAGTATCTCCTCACGGAACCCCCCATATTGGCGTATCTTGACTACAGCCTGCCGTTCCGTTTCTACACAGAAGCTAGCTTTGAAGGTCTGGGGGCAGTCTTATCTCAAGTGCAAGATGGCAAGGAGAGGGTGATTGCCTATGCCAGCCAGCATCTTCGAGGTTCTGAGAAGAATGATGCTAACTACAGCTCCTTCAAGATTGAACTCCTGGCCCTGGTTTGGGCTATTACTGAGAAATTTTAAGACTATCTGGCTGCTACTCCCTTCACGGTCTACACTGATAACAACCCCTTGGCCCATTTGAACACTGCTAAGCTGGGAGCTCTTGAACAGCGCTGGGCCTCTCGGTTGGCCAACTATGACTTTAACATCAAGTACCGCAGTGGAAAAACCAATGTCAATGCAGATGTACTTTCTCGCATGGCCCCGGGAGAAGCACCTCCTGCTGAACATGTGTGGGAAGATGTAAAAATGCCTCCCTTCTACCGAAGGTTCGTGAGCTAGAATGCTCTAACTGCCCAGGCGGGTGACGGACCTGAATCTCCCAAGGTCTCTGAAGATCTGTCTACCTGGAAGACACTTCAGGATGAGAGCAGAGTTATCGGGGACCTCCTCGACTATTGCCTCCACAAGAAAGTGCCTACTCGGGTGCGCAAGGCCCATGGAGACTTCGAATTGTAGCGGCTGTGGCAGCAGAGAAACCGCCTGTTCCTGCACAAGGGGTTGGCCTACCGAAATTCTCTGGACCCAGTCTCCAGAGACCGCCAGATTGTGGTTCCCAGGAGGGATGCAGCCATGGTTCTGAATGCTTATCATGACCAATCCGGACACTTCGGGGTCCATATGACGGAGATCACAGTCAGAAGGAGATTCTATTTGATTGGAATGCGGGTTGACATCGAGAAATGGTATGCCGAATGCTTCGTGTGCAACGTGATAAAGAACCCCCGGAGGGACGCAAGAGCCCCTTTGCATCCCATCTGTACAGAAGGACTGAATCAAATTGTTGCCTTGGACCATGTGAAGCTGGGCCCCACTCGATCTAGCTATTGTCATGCCCTAACAATGGTGGATCATTACTCCAAGTGGGTGGTCGTGGTCCCCGTCAAGGATCTTACCGCCAAGACGGCTGCTCAACTCTTCTATCGGCATTGGATCCAACCGTTGGGGTGTCCCGAGTCGGTCCTCACGGATCGGGGAACCGCCTTTTAAGCCCAGTTGTTCCAGGAACTTTGCCGGCTGCATGATTGCAAGAAGCTCCGGACAACAGCCTACCATCCCCAAGGGAATGGACTCTGTGAAAGGATCAATCAAGTGTTCATTCAGATGCTCAGAGCAGCCTCTGTCTCGAAGCACGAAGAGTGGCCTCAGCGGCTGCCAGAACTTCTGGAAATCTACAACACTATTCACTGCTCTACGCGGGGTATACGCCCTTTTTCTTGATGATGGGCCGACACGGCCAATTGCCAAAGGATCGAACCTTTGGGCTACAGGCACCTTTCAACAATTCTCCTCAGGCTTCCCATGGTTGGGTGTCAGAGCATCGACGAAGAATTGAGGAAGCCAAGGACATCGTTGAGAAGAAAATGGGTGAAGTTCATGAGCGCCAGCAGAGAGACTATAATCGACATGCTTCGGCTCAGCCCTTGCAGCTTGGAGATAAGGTGTGGCTCAAAAAATTTCCTAGAACCCATAAATTTGACTCCCTGTGGGAAACGGAGCCATACACCATTACTGCGGTTCCTTATCCTGAAATGGACGTGTATGAAATACAAAAAGACAGGTTCGAGCCACAGGTGGTCCACCGGAATAGGATAAAAGTGTGCCAGAAAGAAGATATGCTGGCCCATCTCTTCCTGCTCCTCCTGTTACTTCTACTCCACCTCCGATACGGTCTGTGAGAGAGTATGTGCCGGGAGAAGGAATTCATCCCACTATGGACGTTCCTTTGTTCCCATCTCAGCAGCCTACCATGTATTGGGAAATACCGTTTCCAGCTCCATCCAGTCAGCCGACACTGGTCGCACCAACCAGTCAGTTGCCAGTAGCTGTTGCCCCATGTCAACCATCATTGGTCGCTACACCCAACCTCAGTCCTGCTCCAGTGACCGCTCTGGACATTGAAGCCACTACTCCATCTGCCTTAAGAGAACCCCTCAGTTCCGCCGAAGAAGTTGCTCCTGTTTCCAGCCCTCCAGCTGGTCCCTCGGGGACTGAAGTTCTTGAAGAATCCTCAAGTGAAGGAACTCCTGATGACTCGGAGGTGGTGTTGCAGCGGTCTCAAAGCACTACACAGGGCAAATTACCCATCAGGTACCAGGACTCACATTTAGTACCTGCACACATAATACCTTTAATAACCCACTTCAATGCTCTGCCTATCACTTTTCAGTACCCAAGATTACTCACTTAATGTACTACTTCAAAATTTCTCTAGTACATACACAAAAACAAAATAAATATCTCACTTAAGAAAACACTTAAGGAATTTCAGCATATTTATACCCAATTCCTGCCACTGTTAGGTACACTTCTTCTTTTCTTTGTTCATTGCGTGTGTGAGATGCTCTGCCTGGCCAGTAGGTGCTCTTGCAAATACAAAAATAAACACATAATTTTAAGAATGACCTGGATAGGTTGTTTTGGAAGTGCTCTAGGGGTAAGTAGCATGTAGTCGATAGACCCTAGCAGCCACCCTTACTGTGACTGTCAGGATCCGGATACTGTGAGGATACTGGTGGTGGATCCTCTGTGTCAGTGGGGTGATGACGTGGGCCGTACCAGGGGAACGGAGTCTAAGGGGTTACTGGTTTTCACCAGAGCCCGCCGTAAAGCGGGATGGACTTGCAGCGGCAGGTAACCCCCAGGTCGTTCCACCTGATAGCGACTCAACCCCAACTGACGGCTGAGATAGGTGCGGTACAAAGGATTAGGCAAGAGCAAGGTCGGACGTAGCAGAAGGTCATGACAGGCAGCAAAGATCGTAGTCAGGGGCATCGGCAGAGGGTCTGGAACACTGGCTTGGGACATACATAGGAAACACTTTCACTGGCACAAGGGCAACAAGATCCGGTGATGCTGGGAAGGGGAAGTGAGGTTTTATACAGAGGCCACAGGTGAGAGCACTGGCGCACTGGCCCTTTAAATCGCAGAGAGCTGGCGCATGCGCGCCCTAGGGAGCGGGCCGCGCGCGCCAGGACTGAGCCGACGGGGGACAGGAGAGGTGAGGTGACTGGGACGCGAGCTGCGAGCGGGCGCGTCCCGCTACGCGGGTCGCGTCCCCGCCGGTGACATTGATGCAGCGCTCCCGGTCAGAGGGTCTGACCGGGGCGCTGCGAGAAGGTGGACGCCGCGAGCGGTCCGGGGAGGAGCGGGACCCGGAGCGCTCGGCGTAACAGTACCCCCCCCCCCCTTGGGTCTCCCCCTCTTTTTGGAACCTGAAAACCTGCAAATGAGCTCCTTGTCGAGGATGTTATCCTCGGGTTCCCAAGACCTCTCTTCAGGTCCACAATTCTCCCAATCTACGAGAATTTTTTTTTTACCTCTAACCGTTTTGGTTGCGAGAACTTCTTTAACATTGAAGACATCGGAGGAGCCAGAGACAGGAGCTGGACTGACAACCTTGGGAGAGAAACGGTTAAGGACAAGAGGTTTGAGAAGGGAAACGTGAAAAGAGTTAGGAATACGGAAAGAAGGGGGAAGAAGAAGTTTGTAAGAGACAGGATTGATTTGACTCTTGATTTTAAAAGGTCCAAGATAACGTGGTCCCAGCTTATAACTGGGGACACGGATATACTTGGCAGAGAGCCACACTTTATCCCCAGGAGCGAAGACAGGAGGAGTTCTTCTCTTTTTATCGGCATGCTTCTTCATACGAGATGAAGCCAGTAGGAAGGACTTTTGAGTCTCCCTCCATATGAAAGAGAAGTCCCGGGTAACTTCGTCAACGGCAGGCAATCCAGAAGAAGTGGGAATGGGGAGGGGTAGAGGGTGACGGCCATACACCACAAAGAACGGGGATTTGGCGGAGGATTCAGAGTTTTTGAAATTGTACGAGAATTCAGCCCAGGGTAGAAGGTCGACCCAATCGTCTTGGCGGGAGGAAACAAAATGTCGCAAATAGTCACCAAGGATCTGGTTAACTCTCTCTACTTGCCCATTGGATTGGGGATGATAGGAGGACGAGAAATTTAATTAGATTTTTAATTGATTACAGAGAGCTCTCCAAAATTTCGATACAAATTGGACGCCTCTATCCGAGACGATATGCGTGGGGAGCCCGTGAAGCCGAAAAATATGCATAAAAAATTGCTTCGCCAACTGTGGCGCAGAAGGAAGACCTGGAAGCGGAATGAAATGTGCCATCTTGGAGAAACGATCAACGACCACCCAGATGACTGTGTTACCATGGGATAAAGGCAGATCCGTGATAAAATCCATGGCAATTTGAGACCATGGTTGCTCAGGAACAGATAAAGGAAGGAGGAGTCCAGCAGGCTTCTGGCGAGGAGTCTTGTCTCGGGCACAAACTGTACAGGCCTGAATGAAATCAGCGACATCACCCTCCAGGGTAGGCCACCAATATAAACGAGAAATTAGTTGGATGGACTTCTTGACACCAGCATGGCCAGCGAGGTGGGAGGAGTGTCCCCACTTGAGGATCTTGAGGCGCTGGCGTGGAGGGACGAAGGTCTTTCCATGAGGAGTTTGTCTGATAGAAGCTGGAGCAGAGGAGATCAGGCACTCAGGAGGTACAATGTGTTGCAGAGGGGCTTCAGATTCGGTAGCATCAGAGGAACGTGAAAGGGCGTCAGCCCTGACGTTTTTGTCAGCAGGACAAAAATGAATCTCGAAGTTAAAGCGGGTAAAAAACAACGACCACCTAGCCTGGCGTGGGTTCAGACATTGGGCAGACTGGAGATACGAGAGATTCTTGTGATCCATGTAGATGACAATGGGGTGTTTGGAACCTTCCAGTAGATGCCTCCATTCTTCGAGAGCTAGTTTAATAGCCAGAAGTTCACGATCACCAATGGAGTAATTTTTTTCTGCCGGAGAGAAGGTTTTAGAAAAGAAACCACAAGTAATATTATGTCCGGTAGAGTTTTTTTGAAGGAGTACGGCTCCTGCTCTGACCGAGGAGGCGTCCACTTCCAGCAAGAAGGGTTTTGATGGATCAGGCCTGGAGAGTACCGGAGCAGAAGCGAAGGCAGTTTTGAGGCGATTGAAGGCCTCATCCGCTTGGGGAGGCCAGGACTTAGGGTTAGCATTCTTCCTGGTTAGGGCCACAATCGGGGCCACAATGGTGGAAAAATGAGGAATAAACTGTCTGTAGTAATTGGCAAATCCTAAGCGTTGGATAGCTCGGAGTCCAGAAGGGCGTGGTCAATCTAAAACGGCTGACAGTTTGTCTGGGTCCATTTGAAGTCCCTGGCCAGAGACTAGGTAAACTAGGAAGGGAAGAGATTGGCATTCAAAAAGACATTTCTCCATCTTGGCATATAGTTGATTTTCACGGAGTCTCTGGAGCACTAGGCGGATATGGCGGCTGTGTTCCTCAAGACTAGAGGAAAAAATCAAGATGTCGTCCAGGTAAACCACAACACAGGTATATAACAAATCCCAAAATATTTCATTAACGAAGTCCTGGAAGACAGCAGGGGCGTTGCAGAGCCAAAAGGGCATAACCAGATATTATAAGTGTCCGTCTCTGGTATTAAATGCGGTTTTCCATTCATCCCCTTTCCTGATGCGAATGAGATTATATGCGCCTCCTAAATCCAATTTAGTGAAGATGTTGGCGCCACGAAGGCGGTCAAAGAGTTCCAAGATTAGAGGCAGGGGATAGCGGTTTTTGATAGTGATTTTATTTAAACCGCGGTAGTCAATACACGGTCGTAGGGTACCGTTTTTTTGAAACAAAGAAGAACCCCGCTCCGGCAGGGGATGAGGACTTGCGAATGAATCCCCTCTTTAAATTCTCCTGCATGTAGTCCGACATGGCTTGAGTCTCAGGAGCAGACAGAGGATAGATCCTGCCCCGGGGTGGAGTAGTACCAGGAAGGAGGTCAATAGGGCAGTCATAAGGCCTATGAGGTGGCAAAGTCTCTGCTTGTTTTTTACAGAAAACATCGGCATAGTCCTGGTAGGCCTTGGGAAGACCTGGTATAGGTGGAGCCACAGGGGTTTGAGTGACGGGGCTGGGAGCAGATGTGAGGCATTTTTTGAGACAAGAAGAACCCCAGCTCTTGATCTCCCCGGTGGTCCAGTCAAGGGTAGGAGAATGACGTTGGAGCCATGGCAAGCCGAGGAGAATTTCAGAAGTGCAGTTGGGTAGGAAAATAAATTAAATTTTTTCGTGATGCAGTCCAATGCACATTAACAGGGGTTCTGTGGGGTATCGCACGGTGCAGTCCAGATTTTCTCCATTAACTGAAGAGATGTAGAGTGGTCTGGGGAGACTGGTCACTGGGATGTTGAACCTATTAACGAAAGAGGCCAAAATAAAACCGGAATCCAAGAAGGCCACAGCTGAGAAGGAGGAGTTAGCAGAAGAAGAAATCCGCACAGGCACAGTAAGACGTGGAGAAGCGAGTTTACACCTAGAGCTGTCTCCCCTTTGTGCGGAATCGGAGTGCGTCTTTCATGACGTGGAGGACGAATAGGACAATCCTTTAGGAAGTCTTCGGTACTAGCACAGTACAGGCGTAGATTCTCATTGCGGCCGACATCATGTCCAAGTGTAGGGAACATTGAGACAGGAAACCACGGCATTGTTTAGAGTCCCCATCAAATTTGTCCGGCAGGGACAAGTGGAGGCTGGAAGCGGCCACTCGCTGCGGAGGAGGTGCAGGAGCTGGCGGAGGAGATGGTTGCTGAAGCTGTGGCAAAAGTTGTTACAGCATGACTGTCAGTTGGGACAGCTGATGTCCTCGTTGCGCTATCTGTTGAGATTGCTGGGCGACCACCGTGGTAAGGTCAGCGACAACTGGCAGCGGGACCTCAGCGGGATCCATGGTCGGATCTACTGTCAGGATCCGGATACTGTGAGGATACTGGTGGTGGATCCTCTGTGTCAGCGGGGTGATGACGTGGGCCGTACCAGGGGAACGGAGTCTAAGGGTTACTGGTTTTCACCAGAGCCCGCCGCAAAGCGGGATGGACTTGCAGCGGCAGGTACCCAGGTAATCGTTCCACCTGATAGCGACTCAACCCCAACTGACGGCTGAGATAGGCGCGGTACAAGGGATTAGGCAAGAGCAAGGTCGGACGTAGCAGAAGGTCAGGGCAGGCAGCAAGGATCGTAGTCAGGGGCAACGGCAGAGGGTCTGGAACACTGGCTTGGGACATACACAGGAAACGCTTTCACTGGCACAAGGGCAACAAGATCCGGCGATGCTGGGAAGGGGAAGTGAGGTTTTATACAGAGGCCACAGGTGAGAGCACTGATTGAGCCAGGCGCCAATCAGTGGCGCACTGGCCCTTTAAATCGCAGAGAGCCGGCGCGCGTGCGCCCTAGGGAGCGGGGCCGCGCCCGCCGGGACTGAGCCGACAGGGGACAGGAGAGGTGAGGTGACTGGGACGCGAGCCACGAGCAGTCGCGTCCTCCCGGTGACATTGATGCAGCGCTCCCGGTCAGCGGGTCTGACCGGGGCGCTGCGAGAAGGTGAACGCCGCGAGCGCTCCGGGGAGAAGCGGGGACCCGAAGCGCTCGGCGTAACAGTGACCTAGCTTCCGGCTAGCCAGTATACCTTTTGTGTACTAACTAACAAGTAACCTATTGTTTGGCGTATAGAATGTGTGAGATAATACAAATGTCTAGTCAGCTTGATGCTAAAGGTAAATAAAGCTGTGCTAATGTTAAGTTTAGCCTCATCAAAATGTATAGAGAGCTAATAAAAATGTCTTAGGCAGCTATCTAATTGTCTAAGGTGACCTAATTGTCTAGTAAGCTTCAAAGTGTATAATACGTGTTACGCCGAGCGCTCCGGGTCCCCGCTCCTCCCCGGAGCGCTCGCAACATCCTCGCATTTGCAGCGCCCCGGTCAGACCTGCTGACCGGGTGCGCTGCAATACCTCTCTCAGCCGGGATGCGATTCGCGATGCGGGAGGCGCCCGCTCGCGATGCGCATCCCGGCTCCCGTACCTGACTCGCTCTCCGTCAGTCTTGTCCCGGCGCGCACGGCCCCGCTCCTTAGGGCGCGAGCGCGCCGGGTCTCTGCTATTTAAAGGGCCACTGCGCCACTGATTGGCGCAGCAGGCTTAATCAGTGTGTTCACCTGTGCACTCCCTATTTATACCTCACTTCCCCTGCACTCCCTCGCCGGATCTTGTTGCCATTGTGCCAGTGAAAGCGTTTCCTTGTGTGTTCCTAGCCTGTGTTCCAGACCTCCTGCCGTTGCCCCTGACTATGATCCTTGCTGCCTGCCCCGACCTTCTGCTACGTCCGACCTTGCTCTTGTCTACTCCCTTGTACCGCGCCTATCTTCAGCAGTCAGAGAGGTTGAGCCGTTGCTGGTGGATACGACCTGGTTGCTACCGCCGCTGCAAGACCATCCCGCTTTGCGGCGGGCTCTGGTGAATACCAGTAGCAACTTAGAACCGGTCCACCAGCAGGGTCCACGCCAATCCCTCTCTGGCACAGAGGATCCACCTCCAGCCAGCCGAATCGTGACAGTAGATCCGGCCATGGATCCCGCTGAAGTCCCACTGCCAGTTGTCGCCGACCTCACCACGGTGGTCGCCCAGCAGTCGCAACAGATAGCGCAACAAGGCCACCAGCTGTCTCAACTGACCGTGATGCTACAGCAGCTACTGCAACAATCTCCTCCGCCAGCTCCTGCACCTCCTCCGCAGCGAGTGGCCGCTTCCGGCCTACGATTATCCTTGCCGGATAAATTTGATGGGGACTCTAAGTTTTGCCGTGGCTTTCTTTCGCAATGTTCCCTGCACTTGGAGATGATGTCGGACCAGTTTCCTACTGAAAGGTCTAAGGTGGCTTTCGTAGTCAGCCTTCTGTCTGGGAAAGCTCTGTCATGGGCCACACCGCTCTGGGACCGCAATGACCCCGTCACTGCCTCTGTACACTCCTTCTTCACGGAGATTCGAAGTGTCTTTGAGGAACCTGCCGGAGCCTCTTCTGCTGAGACTGCCCTGCTGAACCTGGTCCAGGGTAATTCTTCTGTTGGCGAGTACGCCATCCAATTCCGTACTCTTGCCTCCGAATTATCCTGGAATAATGAGGCCCTCTGCGCGACCTTTAAAAAAGGCCTATCCAGTAACATTAAAGATGTGCTGGCCGCACGAGAAATCCCTGCTAACCTGCATGAACTTATTCATCTGGCCACCCGCATTGACATGCGTTTTTCCGAAAGGCGTCAGGAGCTCCGCCAGGATATGGACTTTGTTCGCACGAGGCGGTTTCTCTCCCCGGCTCCTCTATCCTCTGGTCCTCTGCAATCCGTTCCTGTGCCTCCCGCCGTGGAGGCTATGCAAGTTGACCGGTCTCGCTTGACACCTCAAGAGAGGACACGACGCCGCATGGAGAATCTGTGCCTGTACTGTGCCGGTACCGAACACTTCTTGAAGGATTGTCCTATCCGTCCTCCCCGCCTGGAAAGACGTACGCTGACTCCGCACAAAGGTGAGACAGTTCTTGATGTCAACTCTGCTTCTCCACGCCTTACTGTGCCTGTGCGGATATCTTCCTCTACCTTCTCCTTCTCTACTATGGCCTTCTTGGATTCCGGATCTGCAGGAAATTTTATTTTGGCCTCTCTCATCAACAGGTTCAACATCCCGGTGACCAGTCTCGCCAGACCCCTCTACATCAATTCTGTTAACAATGAAAGATTGGACTGTACCGTGCGTTACCGCACGGAACCTCTCCTAATGTGCATCGGACCTCATCACGAAAAAATTGAATTTTTGGTCCTCTCCAACTGCACTTCCGAAATTCTTCTTGGATTACCGTGGCTTCAACGCCATTCCCCAACCCTTGATTGGTCCACAGGAGAAATCAAGAACTGGGGTACTTCTTGTCTCAAGGACTGTCTTAAACCGGTTCCCAGTACTCCCTGCCGTGACCCTGTGGTTCCCCCTGTAACCAGTCTTCCTAAGGCTTATATGGACTATGCTGACGTGTTTTGCAAAAAGCAAGCTGAGACTTTACCTCCTCACAGGCCTTATGACTGTCCTATTGACCTCCTCCCGGGTACTACTCCACCCCGGGGCAGAATCTATCCTCGGTCTGCTCCAGAGACTCTTGCCATGTCAGAGTACATCCAGGAGAATTTAAAAAAGGGGTTTATCCGCAAATCCTCCTCTCCTGCCGGAGCTGGATTTTTTTTTGTGTCCAAAAAAGATGGCTCCCTACGTCCTTGCATTGATTACCGCGGACTTAATAAAATCACGGTAAAGAACCGCTACCCCCTACCTCTTATCTCAGAACTCTTTGATCGCCTACAAGGTGCCCACATCTTTGCCAAACTGGACTTAAGAGGTGCTTATAATCTCATCCGCATCAGGGAGGGGGACGAATGGAAGACTGCATTTAACACCAGAGATGGACACTTTGAGTATCTGGTCATGCCCTTTGGCCTGTGCAACGCCCCTGCCGTCTTCCAAGACTTTGTTAATGCCATTTTTCGTGATCTCCTATATTCCTGTGTTGTGGTTTATCTGGACGCTATTCTGATCTTTTCTACCAACTTAGAAGAACACCGCCAGCATGTCCCCATGGTTCTTCAGAGACTTCGAGACAATCAACTTTATGCCAAAATGGAGAAATGTCTCTTTGAATGTCAATCTCTTCCTTTCTTAGGATACTTGGTTTCTGGCCAGGGACTACAAATGGACCCAGATAAGCTAGCTGCTGTATTAGATTGGCCACGCCCCTCCGGACTCCGTGCTATCCAACGTTTTTTGGGGTTCGCCAATTATTACAGACAATTTATTCCACACTTTTCCACTATTGTGGCTCCTATCGTGGCTTTAACCAAGAAAAATGCCAATCCCAAGCCCTGGTCTCCCCAAGCGGAAGACGCATTTAAACATCTCAAGTCTGCCTTTTCTTCTGCTCCCGTGCTCTCCAGACCGGACCCATCTAAACCCTTCCTATTGGAGGTAGATGCCTCCTCAGTGGGAGCTGGAGCTGTCCTTCTACAAAAAAATTCTTCCGGGCATGCTGTTACTTGTGTTTTTTTTTCTAGGACCTTCTCTCCGGCGGAGAGAAACTACTCCATCGGGGATCGAGAACTACTGGCCATTAAATTGGCGCTTGAGGAATGGAGGCATCTGCTGGAGGGATCAAAATTTCCAGTTATCATTTACACCGACCACAAGAATCTCTCCTATCTCCAGTCTGCCCAACGGCTGAACCCTCGCCAGGCCAGGTGGTCGTTGTTCTTTGCCCGTTTTAACTTTGAAATTCATTTTCGCCCTGCCGACAAGAACATTAGGGCCGATGCCCTCTCTCGTTCCTCGGATGCCTCGGAAGTAGAGCTCTCTCCGCAACACATCATTCCTCCTGACTGTCTGATCTCCACTTCTCCAGCCTCCATCAGGCAAACTCCTCCAGGGAAGACCTTCGTTTCTCCACGCCAGCGTCTCGGGATTCTCAAATGGGGACACTCCTCCCACCTCGCAGGCCATGCGGGCATCAAAAAATCCTTGCAACTCATCTCTCGTTTTTATTGGTGGCCGACTCTGGAGACGGATGTTGTTGATTTTGTGCGGGCCTGTGTTACGCCTAGCGCTCCGGGTCCCCGCTCCTCCCCGGAGCGCTCACGGCGTCTTTCTCCCTGCAGCGCCCCGGTCAGTCCCGCTGACCGGGAGCGCTGCACTGTCATGGCCGTTGGGGATGCGATTCGCACAGCGGGACGCGCCCGCTCGCGAGTCGCATCCCAGGTCACTTACCCGTCCCGGTCCCCTGCTGTCTTGTGCTGGCGCGCGCGGCTCCGCTCTCTAGGGCGCGCGCGCGCCAGCTCTCTGAGACTTAAAGGGCCAGTGCACCAATGATTGGTGCCTGGCCCAATTAGCTTAATTGGCTTCCATCTGCTCCCTGGCTATATCTGATCTCCTCCCTTGCACTCCCTTGCCGGATCTTGTTGCCTTGTGCCAGTGAAAGCGTTTAGTGTGTCCAAAGCCTGTGTACCTGAACTTCTGCTATCCATCCTGACTACGAACCTTGCCGCCTGCCCCCGACCTTCTGCTACGTCTGACCTTGCCTCTGCCTAGTCCTTCTGTCCCACGCCTTCTCAGCAGTCAGCGAGGTTGAGCCGTTGCTAGTGGATACGACCTGGTTGCTACTGCCGCAGCAAGACCATCCCGCTTTGAGGCGGGCTCTGGTGAAAACCAGTAGCCTCTTAGAACCGGTCCACTAGCACGGTCCACGCCAATCCCTCGCTGACACAGCGGATCCACAACCCGTAAGCCGAATCGTGACAGCCTGTACTGTCTGTGCCCGGGATAAGACTCCTCGCCAGAAGCCTGCTGGTCTCCTTCATCCTCTGCCTGTCCCCGAACAGCCTTGGTCACTGATTGGTATGGACTTTATTACAGACTTACCCCCATCCCGTGGCAACACAGTTGTTTGGGTGGTCGTTGATCGATTTTCCAAGATGGCACATTTTATTCCTCTTCCTGGTCTTCCTTCAGCGCCTCAGTTGGCAAAACAATTTTTTGTACACATTTTTCGTCTTCACGGTTTGCCCACGCAGATCGTCTCGGATAGAGGCGTCCAATTCGTGTCTAAATTCTGGAGGGCCCTCTGTAAACAGCTCAAGATTAAATTAAACTTCTCTTCTTCTTATCATCCCCAATCCAATGGGCAAGTAGAAAGAATTAATCAGGTCCTGGGTGACTATTTACGGCATTTTGTTTCCTCCCGCCAGGATGACTGGGCCGATCTCCTACCATGGGCCGAATTCTCATACAACTTCAGAATCTCCGAATCTTCTGCTAAGTCCCCATTTTTCGTGGTGTACGGCCGTCACCCTCTTCCCCCCCTCCCTACCCCCTTGCCCTCTGGTTTGCCCGCTGTGGATGAAGTGACTCGTGATCTTTCCACCATATGGAAAGAGACCCAAAATTCTCTTTTACAGGCTTCATCCCGGATGAAAAGATTTGCCGATAAGAAAAGAAGAACTCCCCCCATTTTTGCTCCCGGAGACAAGGTATGGCTCTCCGCTAAATATGTCCGCTTTCGTGTCCCCAGTTACAAACTGGGACCACGCTATCTTGGTCCTTTCAAAGTCTTGTGCCAGATTAACCCTGTCTCTTACAAACTCCTTCTTCCTCCTTCTCTTCGTATTCCCAATGCCTTCCATGTCTCTCTCCTTAAACCACTCATCATTAACCGCTTCTCTCCCAAACTTGTTTCTCCCACTCCTGTTTCCGGTTCTTCTGACGTCTTCTCCGTGAAGGAGATTCTGGCCTCCAAGACGGTCAGAGGAAAAAAAAATTTTTGGGTGGATTGGGAAGGCTGTGGCCCAGAAGAGAGATCCTGGGAACCTGAGGACAACATCCTAGACAAAAGTCTTGTCCTCAGGTTCTCAGGCTCCAAGAAGAGGGGGAGACCCAAGGGGGGGGGTACTGTTACGCCGAGCGCTCCGGGGAGGAGCGGGGACATCCTCGCATTTGCAGCGCCCCGGTCAGACCTGCTGACCGGATGCGCTGCAATACCTCTCTCAGCCGGGATGCGATTCGCGATGCGGGAGGCGCCCGCTCGCGATGCGCATCCCGGCTCCCGTACCTGACTCGCTCTCCGTCAGTCTTGTCCCGGCGCGCATGGCCCCGCTCCTTAGGGCGCGCGCGCGCCGGGTCTCTGCTATTTAAAGGGCCACTGCGCCACTGATTGGCGCAGCAGGCTTAATTAGTGTGTTCACCTGTGCACTCCCTATTTATACCTCACTTCCCCTGCACTCCCTCGCCGGATCTTGTTGCCATTGTGCCAGTGAAAGCGTTTCCTTGTGTGTTCCTAGCCTGTGTTCCAGACCTCCTGCCGTTGCCCCTGACTACGATCCTTGCTGCCTGCCCTGACCTTCTGCTACGTCCGACCTTGCTCTTGTCTACTCCCTTGTACCACGCCTATCTTCAGCAGTCAGAGAGGTTGAGCCGTTGCTGGTGGATACGACCTGGTTGCTACCGCCGCTGCAAGACCATCCCGCTTTGCGGCGGGCTCTGGTGAATACCAGTAGCAACTTATAACCGGTCCACCAGCACGGTCCACGCCAATCCCTCTCTGGCACAGAAGATCCACCTCCAGCCAGCCGAATCGTGACAATACGTTTTATAGAGTTGTATAGGAGGCTAGAAACTAAAGGATAGATAGCTTCTTTAATTGTCTAGATAGCATTCAAATGTCTAGATAGCATTCAAATGTCTAGATAGCATCAAAATGTGTTTAGTCTACTTAGGATGTATAGCAAATGTTCAGATCATCCTGTTCTATAGCATCCTGTTCTAGTCCTAGTCCCTCTGTCTCAGGAAACAGACATCGAGGCCGACTTATCTTTAGTAAGGGGGTTTGTGGTGTCCCAATACCGCATTCTATACGTTACTTATTTATGTATGGGTCCCCCTAGCCAGAGTCCCTAGAGCGTAGAGATCCCTGTCAGCCAGTCTACCCCTAGTCGCCTCTATACTAGTTTATAAATCCCTAATTTATTCAAAGGTTAATGTAAATAGCATGATATATGTAAATAAACAGTTAATTACTTGTTTCCATTAGCGTTGCAGGACCTGCGGATTATGTGACGAGGTGAACTCTATGGTATTTAGCTCAAGGACTTTTGGAGGCCCTGTGACGTAAGCAATCCCATCTCACCATGTAATGGTGAATGGCAGACGTCCGGACCAATCAGATTCGCCACGCCCCCTGCCCATATAAGGGAGCGGCGGCCATGTTTCTCTCTCTTACCTCGTGGGCTGTCAAGCAAGCAAGACCTGTACAGCAGTAATCGCAGTGAGTTAGGCCTGAGCCTTGCGGCAACTGCTGAACAATTATAATTATAGAGTGTATCAATTCCCAAACACTCTGCAGCATCACCGGACCGAATAACTCCGCTAAATCCGGACGGATCTGAAAATCTCTTCCTAAATTCAGAGACTGAATGTCTAGCTCAAGGTCCGCAACTACTGCCAGTCACTAAGCAACCTAAAGACTGTTTGTATGAGACGGTTACTGTGCCGTGGATATTGCACGCACTTCAGTAAAAGTTATTCAAGTTCAAGTTCAAATCTCCTTGTGGACCTTCAGTTATTTTATGTACCTATCGTTACTGGGAAGGGCGGCGATATGCCGGAACATTGATTCAGCATACCAGCCCTCAGCCTGGTGTCACGAACTCTAGGGTTAACATTAACCCCTTATATACCTATACCAAACCACCACTACCATACACCCCCCAAGGGCTACCACGTACCCATTAACCAGGCCGGTCAGTACCCATTAACCAGGCCGGTCAGTACCCATTAACCAGGCCGGTCAGTACCCATTAACCAGGCCGGTCAGTACCCATTAACCAGGCCGGTCAGCACCCATTAACCAGGCCGGTCAGTACTCATTAACCAGGCCGGTCAGTACCCATTAACCAGGCCGGTCAGTACCCATTAACCAGGCCGGTCAGTACCCATTTACCAGGCCGGTCAGTACCCATTAACCAGGCCGGTCAGTACCCATTAACCAGGCAGGTCAGTACCCATTTACCAGGCCGGTCAGTACCCATTAACCAGGCCGGTCAGTACCCATTATCCAGGCCGGTCAGTATCCATTAACCAGGCCGGTCAGTACCCATTTACCAGGCCAGTCAGTACCCATTAACCAGGCCGGTCAGTACCCATTTACCAGGCCGGTCAGTACCCATTAACCAGGCCGGTCAGTACCCATTTACCAGGCCAGTCAGTACCCATTAACCAGGCCGGTCAGTACCCATTTACCAGGCCGGTCAGTACCCATTAACCAGGCCGGTCAGTACCCATTAACCAGGCCGGTCAGTACCCATTAACCAGGCCGGTCAGTACCCATTAACCAGGTCGGTTAGTACCCATTTACCAGGCCGGTCAGTATCCATTAACCAGGTCGGTTAGTACCCATTTACCAGGCCGGTCAGTACCCATTAACCAGGCCGGTCAGTACCCATTAACCAGGCCGGTCAGTACCCATTAACCAGGCCGGTCAGTACCCATTAACCAGGCCGGTCAGTACCCATTAACCAGGCCGGTCAGTACCCATTAACCAGGCCGGTCAGTACCCATTAACCAGGCCGGTCAGTACCCATTTACCAGGCCGGTCAGTACCCATTAACCAGGCCGGTCAGTACTCCGGTCCCTTCAGTCTAGGCCTTCTGGAGCTTCAGAAGGAGTACGTTCAGTTCTTTTCCATTGCCATATAGGGTCTCTAACTTTACCGGGTCTGCAAGTCTCTTTCCTATATAACCTAAAAATAGAGGTATTTTCCTCCAGCCAACCTCATCATCCCATCTATGCCTCAGAGCACCGTACGCAAGGACAAAACGGACTCACACACTTTAGCTCAGCGTCTTTTCCCAGTCAGCACCAAGTCCCTTATAAGGCAAGAATAGCACGTCGTAAGTCCAGCCTCCCCAGAGCTGTTATGTCTGTAGGGGGACACACCTTGTTTAGTATATCCAGAGGGTGGCTATATTCTTTATTATTATTATTATTATTATTATTATTATTATGGCTATATTCTTTATCATTTTTATTATTATTATTATTATTATGGCTATATTCTTTATTATTATTATTACGGATATATTCTTTATTATTGTTATTATTATTATTACGGATATATTCTTTATTATTGTTATTATTATTATTATGGCTATATTCTTTATTATTATTATTATTATGGCTATATTCTTTATTATTATTATTATTATGGCTATATACTTTATTATTATTATTATTATGGCTATTTTCTTTATTATTATTATTATTATTATTATTATTATGGCTATATTCTTTATTATTATTATTATTATTATTATGGCTATATTCTTTATTATTATTATTATTAGGGCTATATTCTTTATTATTATTATTATTATGGCTATATTCATTATTATTATTATGGCTATATTCATTATTATTATTATTATTATTATGGCTATATTCATTATTATTATTATGGCTATATTCATTATTAATATTATGGCTATATTCATTATTATTATTATTATTATGGCTATATTCATTATTATTATTATGGCTATATTCATTATTAATATTATGGCTATATTCATTATTATTATTATTATTATGGCTATATTCATTATTATTATTATTTTATTATTATGGCTATATTCATTATTATTATTATTATTATTATGGCTATATTCATCATTATTATGGCTATATTCATTATTATTATTATTATTTTATTATTATGGCTATATTCATTATTATTATTATTATTATTATTATTATTATGGCTATAGTCATTATTATTATTATTATTATGGCTATATTCATTATTATTATTATGGCTATATTCATTATTAATATTATGGCTATATTCATTATTATGGCTATATTCATTATTATGGCTATATTCATTATTATTATTATTATTTTATTATTATGGCTATATTCATTATTATTATTATTATTATGGCTATATTCATTATTATTATTATTATGGCTATATTCATTATTATTATTATTATTATTATGGCTATATTCATTATTATTATTATTATTATGGCTATATTCATTATTATTATTATTACTAGCTGAGTACCCGGCGTGGCCCGGTTTTTCCTTCCTAATCCTTTTTGGGGAGGAAAATAAACAAAGGAGGAAACTTTTGACTTCATATGCAGTTCTCATATATTGTTGTCATATCCCAACCCCATATCCCGACCTCCTATCCTGTCCTCCTATCTCGACCTCCTGTCCCGATCTCCTATCCCGACCCGTAATATGTGACCAGGTACTGAAATATCTCCAGCCGTACGGAAGTTATGTGAGAACATACATTTCCCATTGATTTGCATGGGACATTAATGAAAAAAAAAAAAAAAAACCCTCACAAATGGGGGTAGTTAAGGGTTAAATTAACTATCCTAAATTTTAAGTGGACATATAAGTAACATGTGACCAAGTATTATGGAAATATCTCCAGCCGTTCGGAAGTTATGCAGTAACATATATTTCCCATAGACTTGTATGGGACTTTAAACATAAGCCCCGCCCCTGGCAAATGGGGGTGAGTAAGGGTTAAATCACCGATCCTATGTTTGTTGGTGACATATAAGGAACATGTGACCAAGTGTAATGTTAATATCTTAAGCCGTTTGAACGTTTTTGTGGAACATACACACATACATACAAACATACACATATATATATATATATATATATATATATATATATATATACACATACACATTGAGTTTTATATATATAGATTATTATGGCTATATTCATTATTATTATTATTATTATTATTATTATCATGGCTATATTCATTATTATTATTATTATTATTATCATGGCTATATTCATCATTATTATTATTATTATTATTATTATTATTATTATCATGGCTATATTCATTATTATTATTATTATGGCTATATTCATTATTATTATTATTATTATTATTATCATGGCTATATTCATTATTATTATTATTATGGCTATATTCATTATTATTATTATTATGGCTATATTCATTATTATTATTATTATTATTATTATGGCTATATTCATTATTATTATTATTATTATGGCTATATTCATTATTATTATTATTATTATTATTATGGCTATATTCATTATTATTATTATTATTATGGCTATATTCATTATTATTATTATTATTATTATTATGGCTATATTCATTATTATTATTATTATTATGGCTATATTCATTATTATTATTATTATTATTATTATGGCTATATTCATTATTATTATTATTATTATGGCTATATTCATTATTATTATTATTATTATTATGGCTATATTCATTATTATTATTATTATTATTATGGCTATATTCATTATTATTATTATTATTGTTATGGCTATATTCATTATTATTATTATTATTATGGCTATATTCATTATTATTATTATTATTATGGCTATATTCATTATTATTATTATGGCTATATTCATTATTATTATTATTATTATGGCTATATTCATTATTATTATTATGGCTATATTCATTATTATTATTATTATGGCTATATTCATTATTATTATTATTATTATTATTATTATTATGGCTATATTCATTATTATTATTATTATTATTATTATTATTATGGCTATATTCATTATTATTATTATTATTATTATTATGGCTATATTCATTATTTTTACTATTATTATGGCTTATGGCTATATTCATCATTATTATTATTATTATTATTATTATGGCTATATTCATCATTATTATTACTATTATTATGGCTATATTCATCATTATTATTACTATTATTATGGCTATATTCATCATCATTATTATTATTATTATTATGGCTATATTCATTATTATTATTACTATTATTATGGCTATATTCATCATTATTATTATTATTATTATGGCTATATTCATCATTATTATTACTATTATTATGGCTATATTCATCATTATTATTACTATTTTTATGGCTATATTCATCATTATTATTATTATGGCTATATTCATCATTATTATTATTATGGCTATATTCATCATTATTATTATTATTATTATGGCTATATTCATCATTATTATTATTATTATTATGGCTATATTCATCATTATTATTACTATTATTATGGCTATATTCATCATTATTATTACTATTATTATGGCTATATTCATCATCATTATTATTATTATGGCTATATTCATCATTATTATTATTATTATTATGGCTATATTCATTATTATTTCTATGATTTTTTTCATTGTGTATATAATGTTATATTTTATGATTATAATATTCTTCATTACATGTGACTTATTGTATAATTGGTGATTATTTATTATATTCAGTCCTGTAGGTGACATCACATTGTGGAGTTTTCTCTTTTGGTTGTTGTTTTTTGTCTTAATATTTTTATTTATTGACTGGTTTTACAGCAGGAGGAGATTCCTCCTTTGTTGGTTACTGATGTGGTTTGTATCCCCCATATATACCGGTCGCCGCCCCTTCATGTATACCCCTCGCCGCCCCATCATGGATACCGCTCGCCGCCCCTTCACATATACCCCTCGCCGCCCCATCATGGATACCGCTCGCCGCCCCTTCACGTATTCCCCCCTTGCCGCCCCAACATGGTTACCGCTCGCCGCCCCTTCACATATACCCCTCGCCGCCCCTTCACGTATACCCCTTGCCGCTCCATCACGTATACCCCTCGCCGCTCCATCACGTATACCCCTCGCTGCTCCATCACGTATACCCCTCGTCGCTCCATCACGTATACCCCTCGTCGCTCCATCACGTATACCCCTCGCTGCTCCATCACGTATACCCCTCGCCGCCCCATCACGTATACCCCTCGCCGCCCCATCACGTATACCCCTCGCCGCCCCATCACGTATACCCCTCGCCGCCCCATCACGTATACCCTTCGCCATCCCATCACGTATACCCTTCGCCGTCCCATCACGTATACCCCTCGCCGTCCCATCACGTATACCCCTCGCCGCCCCATCACGTATACCCATCGCCGCCCCATCACGTATACCCATCGCCGCCCCATCACGTATACCCCCTCACCGCCCCATCACGTATACCCCTCGCCGCCCCTTCTGTATAATAATCCTATAGAACGCATTTTGGGGCTCAGACACCGCCCGCGCTCTGGATTTCCTATTATGAAGCTTCGTCATTGTGTACAGTGGTGTGTTCTCCAACCAGTGTGCCTCCAGCTGTTGCAAAACTACAACTCCCAGCATGCCCGGACAGCCTTTGGCGTTTCCCAAAGACGTGATAAATGTTGCTATTAGAGATGAGTGAACTTCCAGTGATTCGATTCATCACAAACTTCTCGGCTCGGCGGTTGATGACTTTATCCTGTATAAATGAGTTCATCTTTCAAGTGCTCCAGCGGCTGGAGAAGGTGGATCCAGTCCTAGGAAAGTCTCCAGACACCGGAAAGATGAATTTATACAGGAAAAAGTTAGACACCATTGAGTCGAGAAGTTTATGACGAAATTAATCTCTGTAACTTTGCTCATCTCTAGTCGCTATATATCACTGACGCCATCCACCACTTATTAACGCACCGGCCAGTATTGTCCTACCCGCCTGTATATTGGGACATTGCGGTGGGTTTAGCGATTTTGCCCTTTTAGACGCCCGGTGATGCCAGGATTACACGGTCCTCACTGATGGTCCACATGAGGGTCTCCCGGATGCAGGTTGTGGCTGCGCAAGGTGTCCCCATCTGTTTGGCTGTGATGGCCCCTTTGTAGGTGACAGCCATTGATGGAGACATTACTACCTGCGGCCCCATTGTGGCCCCTCCATTCTCTTCCCCAGGGAGTCCATTGTTCCGGGGCCTCTATTTGGCAGTGGGAGGAGGGCGGCCATTGATTGTCCCCGCAGGTATTACAATCACAGACCTGCCTTAGCCTTTGGCCTGCCTGGTCAGAGCTCGCTGACTATCCGCGGGGGGCTAAACACAGGGCCAGTGGCTTCTCAGTGGGGGCCTGGGCTTTTATAGCGTCCTCCTCACCTGAGGATGAGACAGGTAGGGGCCCCACCAAGCCCACCCTGTAATTTCTCCGCCGGCTCCTCACATTCCTGACATTCACCTCCTGTAATTATCACAGAGAATTATTCTTCAGCTCAGAATGAGGAGCCCAAAGTGGGTCCTGTGTGGGAATGGCGCCCCCCTGGTGGATGGTGGGCACGCGGGACTGCAACAATTCATCAAACATGATGGAGGGCGGTGTATGTGGGATCAATACAGATAAAGAGGAGAAGGGACGGACACAGGGCACAGCGCCCCCCGGAGATGTCACCTGCTATAGAGGAAGAGAGAAGGGACGAGCACAGGGCACAGCGGCCCCTGGAGATGTCACCTGCTATAGAGGAAGAGAGGAGAAGGGACGAGCACAGGGCACAGCGCCCCCCGGGGATGTCACCTGCTATAGAGGAAGACAGTAGAAGGGACGGGCACAGGGCACAGCGCCCCCCGGAGATGACACCTGCTATAGAGGAAGAGAGGAGAAGGGACGGGCACAGGGCACAGCGCCCCCTGGAGATGTCACCTGATATAGAGGAAGAGAGGAGAAGGGACGAGCACAGGGCACCGCGCCCCCCGGAGATGTCACCTGATATAGAGGAAGAGAGGAGAAGGGACGGGCACAGGGCACAGCGCCCCCCGGGGATGTCACCTGATATAGAGGAAGAGAGGAGAAGGGACGGGCACAGGGCACAGCGCCCCCCGGGGATGTCACCTGATATAGAGGAAGAGAGGAGAAGGGACGAGCACAGGGCACAGCGCCCCCCGGAGACGTAACCTGCTATAGAGGAAAAGAGGAGAAGGGACGAGCACAGGGCACCGCGCCCCCCGGAGATGTCACCTGATATAGAGGAAGAGAGGAGAAGGGACGGGCACAGGGCACAGCGCCCCCCGGGGATGTCACCTGATATAGAGGAAGAGAGGAGAAGGGACGAGCACAGGGCACAGCGCCCCCCGGAGATGTCACCTGATATAGAGGATGAGAGGAGAAGGGACGGGCACAGGGCACAGCGGCCCCCGGAGACGTAACCTGCTATAGAGGAAAAGAGGAGAAGGGACGAGCAAAGGGCACAGCGCCCCCTGGAGACGTCACCTGATATAGAAGAAGAGAGAAGGGACGAGCACAGGGCACAGCGCCCCCCAGAGACGTAACCTGCTATAGAGGAAGAGAGAAGAAGGGACGGGCACAGGGTACAGCGTCCCCCGGAGATGTCACCTGCTATAGAGGAGAAGGGACGGGCACAGGGCACAACGCCCCCCGGAGATGTCACCAGCTATAGAGGAAGAGAGGAGAAGGGACGAGCACAGGGCACAGCGCCCCCCGAAGATGTCATCTTCTATAAAGGAAGAGAGGAGAAGGGACGAGCACAGGGCACAGCGCCCCCCTGGAGATGTCACCTGCTATAGAGGAAGAGAGGAGAAGGGAGGGGCACAGGGCACAGCTCCCCCTATGAGATGTCGCCTGCTATAGAGGAAGAGAGGAGAAGGGACGGGCACAGGGCACAGCGCCCCCCCAGAGATGTCACCTGCTATAGAGGAAGAGAGGAGAAGGGACGGGCACAGGGCACAGCGCCCCCCGGAGATGTCACCTGCTATAGAGGAAGAGAGAAGGGACGGGCACAGGGCACAGCGCCCCCCGGAGATGTCACCTGCTATAGAGGAAGAGAGGAGAAGGGACGGGCACAGGGCACAGCGCCCCCCGGAGATGTCACCTGCTATAGAGGAAGAGAGGAGAAGGGACGGGCACAGGGCACAGCGCCCCCCGGAGATGTCACCTACTATAGAAGAAGTGAGGAGAAGGGACGAGCACAAGGCACAGCGCCCCCCCGGAGATGTCACCTGCTATAGAGGAGAAGGGACGGGCACAGGGCACAGCGCCCCCCGGAGACGTCACCTGCTATAGAGGAAGAGAGGAGAAGGGACGGGCACAGCGCCCCCCAGAGATGTCACCTGCTATAGAGGAAGAGAGGAGAAGAGACGAGCACAGGGCACAGCGCCCCCCGGAGATATCACCTGCTATAGAGGAAGAGGGGAGAAGGGACGAGCACAGGGCACAGCGCCCCCCGGAGATGTCACCTGCTTTAGAGGAAGAGAGGAGAAGGGACGAGCACAGGGCACAGCGCCCCCCGGAGATGTCACCTGCTATAGAAGAAGGGAGGAGAAGGGACGAGCACAGGGCACAGCGCCCCCTGGAGATGTCACCTGCTATAGAGGAAGAGAGGAGAAGGGACGGGCACAGGGCACAGCGCCCCCGAGAGATGTCACCTGCTATAGAGGAAGAGAGAAGAAGGGACGGGCACAGGGCACAGCGCCCCCCGGAGATGTCACCTGCTATAGAGGAAGAGAGGAGAAGGGACGGGCACAGGGCACAACGCCCCCCGGAGATGTCACCTGATATAGAGGAAGAGAGGAGAAGGGACGAGCACAGGGCACAGCGCCCCCCCCGGAGATGTCACCTGCTATAGAGGAAGAGAGGAGAAGGGACGGGCCTCAGGGCACAACGCCCCCCGGAGATGTCACCTGATATAGAGGAAGAGAGGAGAAGGGACGAGCACAGGGCACAGCGCCCCCCCGGAGATGTCACCTGCTATAGAGGAAGAGAGGAGAAGGGACGGGCACAGGGCACAGCGCCCCCCGGAGATGTCACCTGCTATAGAGGAGAAGGGACGGGCACAGGGCACAGCGCCCCCCGGAGATGTCACCTGCTATAGAGGAGAAGGGACGGGTACAGGGCACAGCGCCCCCCAGAGATGTCACCTGCTATAGAGGAAGAGAGAAGAAGGGATGAGCACAGGGCACAGCGCCCCCCGGAGATGTCACCTGCTATAGAGGAAGAGAGGAGAAGGGACGAGCACAGGCACAGCGCCCCCCGGAGATGTCACCTGCTATAGAGGAAGAGAGGAGAAGAGACGAGCACAGGGCACAGCGCCCCCCGGAGATGTCCCCTTCTATAGAGGAAGAGAGGAGAAGGGATGGGCACAGGGCACAGCGCCCCCCAGAAATGTCACGTGCTATAGAGGAAGAGAGGAGAAGGGATGAGCACAGGGCACAGCGCCCCCCGGAGATGTCCCCTTCTATAGAGGAAGAGAGGAGAAGGGATGGGCACAGGGCACAGCGCCCCCCGGAAATGTCACGTGCTATAGAGGAAGAGAGAAGGGACGGGCACAGGGCACAGTGGCCTGTCCAGAGTAGGAGCAAATCCCCATAGCAAACCTCTCCTATTCTGGACAGTTCCTGACATGGACAGAGGGGTCAGCAGAGAGCATTGTGGTCAGACAGAAAAGACCCTCCGCTTCCTGTTGCCTTAAAAGCTAATGAGCAGTAATATGATTTCCCCCTTCACATCAATGGTCTGGTCCTCAGCAGACAGGACGGGAGGGTAAGCAGGGATGTGATGTCACAGCTCCAGGGCAGAGATCTGTGCGGTATGACTAATAACATTTTATTAGTCAGTTGCTTTATTAAACTTTCTGACACCAGATACAGGTTCTTTCTTTTACTGCAAAAACCCCTTTAAGTCTCCTTATCCCAGAGTTGTAGAGGCAGATGAGTGAAAAGTTGATCACTTTCCCTTTAAAGGGGTATTCCGCCCCTAGACATCTTATCCCCTATCCAAAGGATAGGGGATAAGATGTCAGATCGCCGCGGTCCCGCTGCTGGAGACCCCCGGGATCCCCGCTGCGGCACCGCGCTATCATTACAGCACAATGTGCGTAATGATGGGCGGTACAGGGGCTGGAGCATCGTTACATCATGGCCCCGCCCCTCGTGATGTCACGGCCCGCCCCTTTCAATACAAGTCTATGGGAGGGGGCGTGGCGGTCGTCACGCCCCCTCCCATAGACTTGCATTAAGGGGATGGGCCGTGATGTCACGAGGGGCGGTGCCATGACGTCACGCTGCTCCGTCCCCCGTATCGCCCGTCATTACGCACAGAGCGAACTCGCTCTGTGCTGTAATGATAGCGCGGTGCCACAGCGGGGATCACGGGGGTCCCCAGCAGCGTGACTGTGGCGATCTGACATCTTATCCCCTATCCTTTGGATAGGGGATAAGATGTCTAGGGACGGAATACCCCTTTAAGAGTTGCCTCAATAGCTGATATACTGAGTGGAGAGTCTCTTGTGTGTAGTTTAGCAACAGCTGGAGACACACTGTTTGGAAAACACTGCTCTGATGGCTTTTCACACCCCTTTGGAGGAAAAGCAGCTGCAGATATAGTACTGGAACAGTCCAATTAT
Organism: Hyla sarda; assembly: GCF_029499605.1. Taxonomy (NCBI): domain Eukaryota; kingdom Metazoa; phylum Chordata; class Amphibia; order Anura; family Hylidae; genus Hyla; species Hyla sarda. Next base: position 87,486 of record NW_026608574.1, on the reverse strand, counting down.
TGTCTGTGTCAGCAGAGGGGTCCTTGCTCAGCCACTCTCCTCTGACAAGAAGAGACTCCTCCTTAGAGCTGGAACTTGACGCTTGATGCCCTCACAGTGTGAACTGGAAACTACCTTTTGGGCTCAGATCTGTTTTAGCTGAGATGGTTCTTGCACCTGGTGCAGCATTTGAGACTTGACGTGGCTTTAAAGGGGCACTCCCCTGAAAAACCTTTTTTTTTTTTTAATAAGCTGGTACCAGAAAATTATACAGATCTGTATATTACTTCTATATAAAAATCTTAATCCTTCTTGTACTTCTCAGCTGCTGTATGCTCCACAGGAAGTTGTGTAATTCTTTCCAGTCTGCCAACAGTGCTCTCTGCTGACACCTCTGTCCATGTCAGGAACTGAATTTAATCAGGCTACTGAGGAATGCGACATTAAGTCGTGAAACGCGTCTAGCCTTGTCTCATATCTATCAGCCATCCCTATCTCAAATCTGGTTTTATACCTGTATCAGCCGATACTGCCTAGACAGCGCTGTAGGACCCGGACTAGTGGACCACTGTGAATTGGCGCGCTATTCACACGCCACAAGGACGCCGGGCAGCCGCTGCCGATTTCTCCACAGACCGGCCACTGAGCTGTGCGAAGCACGATACTCCTGCTTGGTTACGATCTATTACCCAGTGGTTTACATCATCGTAATCGGGATCATCACATCGTCCCAACCACGGCACGAAAAGTACCTCCTTACCCATACATGGGCAGTGATTGATCCGGTCCGTGCGGACACTGGGCTCCCACAGTCCCCGGAGCCTGCAACTCTGGAGATATTCAGCTGCCGATCATCACGGTGAACAAAATCATAAGGTACTGTGCCTGATCTCACATAAGCAACTGTATCTTGCTATTAATATTGCTATTCTACAAACACAAGTTGATCAATCACAATATATTTTCTGAATGAAATATTGAAACATTTACTACAGTTTAAGGTATCACTGAGTACACAGTCTCTCCGATCGCCGGATATTACATTCAATACTGTTGCTATTCACATCACTTGATACATTTTTTTCGGCTACAAAGGACAATTTTTTAATTTTTGTATTTTGGGATAGTTGGCATTTTTAATTATTCTATTGGAACATTTATACCGCATGCCTGAGCAAGGGCCCTGCCCAGGCATCAATTATTATTATTATTTTTAATAAATGCATATGATTGTTTAAGAATTATCATTTTCTGCAGGCATTTTCCTTATTCTTATATTTTTAGTTTTTTGATATCTAATAATTATTAATATTCACATTACTTTCAATCATTTTTTCTAATTATTACTTTGCACTTATCCATTTTTCTTCGATACTGTGCACTTTCATACTCACTTTTATTTTTATTTTATTTTTCCTTTTCCTTTTTCTCTTTTTTCTTTCCATTTTTATTTTTGTTTTTATTTTTACTCACATATCACTGTACATTTTTTATTCGAAATCACTAATACTTCTCTCTTTGTATTCATCCTTTCCTTTTCTCTCTCCTTTTTTCACTACTTCTTGAGGACTGGTTATATAATTATTTCTTATTATATATTTCTTTTTGTTGATTACCTGGTCTTTTGGGGGGTTTCAGACCTACCAGTTAACCTCGGAGTAGATGGTAGATTGAGCTGCACTGCCTCTATGTCATTTTTTCCATGTCAGGAACTGTCCAGAGTAGGAGAGGTTTGCTATGGGATTTTTTTTCCTGCTCTGGACAGTTCCTGACATGGACAGAGGTGTCAGAACAGAGCAGTGTGGTCAGACTTGAAAGAACTACACTGTGGAGCATACAGCAACTGAGAAGTACTGGAAGGATTAAGATATTTAAATAGAAGTAATTTACAAATCTGTTTTACTTTCTGGCACCAGTTGATTTTAAAAAAAATGTTTTCCAGTGGAGTACCCCTTTAACTTCATCTTGAACCAAAGAAAAACTGTCATCCTGATCAGCCCCACTAAACCCAATACACAGGGTTAAGGGGAGGGTGACCAAGAGTGCAAAGTGCCGTCACTTACAAAATTCCGTCCAGTGGCTCCTGTTATATTGTCCAACGAAAGTCCCGTTCTCAATTTGGTTACCTGTGCGCAGGAGGCGGGGCCCCGATGGCTGTCCGCCCCCTGCTTCTGTCTGCCTCCTGAAACAATCTTCCTCTATTAGTATATTTGTAATGGTAATTTAGTATATTCAGGGGAAAACATAATTCACTATATAAAGACACCGTGGACTTTGTGTAATTCACCTCGAGAGATAAAAATCATCTCCAAGAATAATCCAGAATGTCTATTGCACAGTTGCTGTATTGAGCCATTACCCTATAAGATGCGTTTCCCCTCCCAGAAGAGGAGATGCTAAATATATATTGTCTGCCCCCCCCCATATATTGTCCCCCCCCATACATATATCATCTGCCCCCCTATGCATATATCATCTGTCCCCCCTATACATATATCATCTGTCCCCCTATACATATATCATCTGTCCCCCCTATACATATATCATCTGTCCCCCCTATACATATATCATCTGTCCCCCTATACATATATCATCTGTCCCCCCTATACATATATCATCTGTCCCCCTATACATATATCATCTGTCCCCCTATACATATATCATCTGTCCCCCCTATACATATATCATCTGTCCCCCCTATACATATATCATCTGTCCCCCCTATACATATATCATCTGTCCCCCTATACATATATCACCTGTCCCCCCAATACATATATCACCTGTCCCCCCTATACATATATCACCTGTCCCCCCTATACATATATCATCTGTCCCCCCTATACATATATCATCTGTCCCCCCTATACATATATCACCTGTCCCCCTATACATATATCACCTGTCCCCCTATGCATATATCATCTGTCCCCCCTATACATATATCGTCTGTCCCCCTATAGATATATCGTCTGTCCCCCTATAGATATATCGTCTGTCCCCCTATACATATATAGTCTGTCCCCCCTATACATATATCGTCTGTCCCCCTATACATATATCGTCTGTCCCCCCTATACATATATCGTCTGTCCCCCCTATACATATATCGTCTGTCCCCCTATACATATATCGTCTGTCCCCCTATACATATATCACCTGTCCCCCCAATACATATATCACCTGTCCCCCTATACATATATCACCTGTCCCCCCTATACATATATCACCTGTCCCCCTATACATATATCATCTGTCCCCCTATACATATATCATCTGTCCCCCTATACATATATCATCTGTCCCCCTATACATATATCGTCTGTCCCCCCTATACATATATCATCTGTCCCCCTATACATATATCACCTGTCCCCCTATACATATATCACCTGTCCCCCTATACATATATCACCTGTCCCCCCAATACATATATCATCTGTCCCCCTATACATATATCATCTGTCCCCCCTATACATATATCACCTGTCCCCCTATACATATATCGTCTGTCCCCCCTATACATATATCGTCTGTCCCCCTATACATATATCGTCTGTCCCCCCTATACATATATCATCTGTCCCCCTATACATATATTATATGTCCCCCTATACATATATCACCTGTCCCCCTATACATATATCATCTGTCCCCCTATGCATATATCATCTGTCCCCCCTATACATATATCGTCTGTCTCCCTATAGATATATCGTCTGTCCCCCTATACATATATTGTATGTCCCCCCTATACATATATTGTCTGTCCCCCTATACATATATCGTCTGTCCCCCTATACATATATCACCTGTCCCCCTATACATATATCATCTGTCCCCCTATACATATATTATCTGTCCCCCTATGCATATATCACCTGTCCCCCCGATACATATATCATCTGTCCCCCTATAGATATATCGTCTGTCCCCCTATACATATGTCTGTCCCCCTATACATATATTGTATGTCCCCCCTATACATATATTGTCTGTCCCCCCTATACATATATCGTCTGTCCCCCCTATACATATGTCATCTGTCCCCCCTATACATATATCGTCTGTCCCCCTATACATATATCGTCTGTCCCCCTATACATATATCATCTGTTCCCCTATACATATATCATCTGTCCCCCCTATACATATATTGTCTGTCCCCCTATACATATATTGTCTGTCCCCCCTATACATATATTGTCTGTCCCCTATACATATATTGTCTGTCCCCCCTATACATATATTGTCTGTCCCCTATACATATATTGTCTGTCCCCCTATACATATATTGTCTGTCCCCCTATACATATATTGTCTGTCCCCCCCATACATATATCATCTGCCCCCCTATACATATATCGTCTGTCCCCCTATACATATATCATCTGTCCCCCTATACATATATTGTCTGCCCCTATACATATATTGTCTGTCCCCCTATACATATATTATCTGTCCCCCTATACATATATTATCTGCCCCCCTATACATATATTATCTGCCCCCCTATACATATATTGTCTGTCCCCCTATACATATATTATCTGTCCCCCTAAACATATATTATCTGCCCCCCTATACATATATTATCTGCCCCCTATACATATATTGTATGTCCCCCTATACATATATTATCTGCCCCCTATACATATTTTGTCTGTCCCCTATACATATATTGTCTGTCCCCCTATACATATATTATCTGTCCCCCCTATACATATATTATCTGTCACTGTAATCTCTTGTGATCAGGACCCTCACTCCTCATAGACTGTAATCTCTTGTGATCAGGATCCTCACTCCTCATAGACTGTAATCTCTTGTGATCAGGATCCTCACTCCTCATAGACTGTAATCTCTTGTGATCAGGATCCTCACTCCTCATAGACTGTAATCTCTTGTGATCAGGATCCTCACTCCTCATAGACTGTAATCTCTTGTGATCAGGATCCTCACTCCTCATAGACTGTAATCTCTTGTGATCAGGACCCTCACTCCTCATAGACTGTAATCTCTTGTGATCAGGATCCTCACTCCTCATAGACTGTAATCTCTTGTGATCAGTGTCCTCACTCCTCATAGACTGTAATCTCTTGTGATCAGGATCCTCATAGACTGTAATATCTTGTGATCAGGACCCTCACTCCTCATAGACTGTAATCTCTTGTGATCAGGACCCTCACTCCTCATAGACTGTAATCTCTTGTGATCAGGATCCTCACTCCTCATAGACTGTAATCTCTTGTGATCAGGATCCTCACTCCTCATAGACTGTAATCTCTTGTGATCAGGATCCTCACTCCTCATAGACTGTAATCTCTTGTGATCAGGATCCTCACTCCTCATAGACTGTAATCTCTTGTGATCAGGACCCTCACTCCTCATAGACTGTAATCTCTTGTGATCAGGATCCTCACTCCTCATAGACTGTAATCTCTTGTGATCAGTGTCCTCACTCCTCATAGACTGTAATCTCTTGTGATCAGGATCCTCATAGACTGTAATATCTTGTGATCAGGACCCTCACTCCTCATAGACTGTAATCTCTTGTGATCAGGACCCTCACTCCTCATAGACTGTAATCTCTTGTGATCAGGATCCTCACTCCTCATAGACTGTAATCTCTTGTGATCAGGATCCTCACTCCTCATAGACTGTAATCTCTTGTGATCAGGACCCTCACTCCTCATAGACTGTAATCTCTTGTGATCAGGATCCTCACTCCTCATAGACTGTAATCTCTTGTGATCAGGACCCTCACTCCTCATAGACTGTAATCTCTTGTGATCAGGATCCTCACTCCTCATAGACTGTAATCTCTTGTGATCAGGATCCTCACTCCTCATAGACTGTAATCTCTTGTGATCAGGATCCTCACTCCTCATAGACTGTAATCTCTTGTGATCAGGATCCTCACTCCTCATAGACTGTAATCTCTTGTGATCAGGATCCTCATAGACTGTAATCTCTTGTGATCAGGATCCTCACTCCTCATAGACTGTAATCTCTTGTGATCAGGATCCTCATAGACTGTAATCTCTTGTGATCAGGATCCTCACTCCTCATAGACTGTAATCTCTTGTGATCAGGACCCTCCCTCTTCATAGACTGTAATCTCTTGTGATCAGGACCCTCACTCCTCATAGACTGTAATCTCTTGTGATCAGTGTCCTCACTCCTCATAGACTGTAATCTCTTGTGATCAGGATCCTCATAGACTGTAATCTCTTGTGATCAGGACCCTCATTCCTCATAGACTGTAATCTCTTGTGATCAGGATCCTCATAGACTGTAATCTCTTGTGATCAGGATCCTCACTCCTCATAGACTGTAATCTCTTGTGATCAGGACCCTCACTCCTCATAGACTGTAATCTCTTGTGATCAGGATCCTCACTCCTCATAGACTGTAATCTCTTGTGATCAGGACCCTCACTCCTCATAGACTGTAATCTCTTGTGATCAGGATCCTCATTCCTCATAGACTGTAATCTCTTGTGATCAGGATCCTCACTCCTCATAGACTGTAATCTCTTGTGATCAGGACTCTCACTCCTCATAGACTGTAATCTCTTGTGATCAGGACTCTCACTCCTCATAGACTGTAATCTCTTGTGATCAGGACCCTCACTCCTCATAGACTGTAATCTCTTGTGATCAGGACCCTCACTCCTCATAGACTGTAATCTCTTGTGATCAGGATCCTCACTCCTCATAGACTGTAATCTCTTGTGATCAGGATCCTCACTCCTCATAGACTGTAATCTCTTGTGATCAGGACCCTCACTCCTCATAGACTGTAATCTCTTGTGATCAGGATCCTCACTCCTCATTGTTAAAATGATTAATATACAATATAACTTATGCAAGGGTATACAAGATGGCTGACAAGAGTCAAACCTAAAATGGATGCCATGACCTTTAGTAAAGTTAAGTTATAGCTGGATACTATAGATAGAATTGCTGAGGTATGCATAACTATACTATTCTAGGAAGGTACTAATGTCCAATCAGTATGTAAGTTAAGCATGACATAATATATACACCCTTAAGTTAAAGATATACTCAAACCAACCCACTAGGAGGAGATATATAGAGAGAAGTATATTTATGGATATAAGACATAGTATAACCACGCCCACATATGTAAAGAACACACCATAAGTATGGTATATAAGAAGACTGCGTCAATAGGGTGCAGGATCATTAAGGCATCATTCATTATGGAAGTATTATTATGGAAGCATCATTAAGGCATCATCATTAAGGAAGCCTCATCCATGGAGGACATCATGAAGCAAGACCATTGATGTAAGCCAAACCAAGCCAAGAGGAAGGAGGTGGAGCCAGACCAGTCTGATGAAGGAGGAAGCCATCTTAGATGAACTTTCCATGATGGATCCAGCCCACACAACCCTCAGTTGGTGAGATGGTTCTGAGAACATGTCTGCACTTCCTACTGTTATTATTGTAATACTTAAGCAAGAACTGTTATTTACATAAGATTTACTAGTTTGTTCTGTTTGCCATATTTGTCTATGAGCCTAAAATAAATGTATGATTGTTTACTTAATTTGACGTAAAGTGAGTAATTTATTCCTCTCCAATGGTGACTGTGTCAAATGAAATTTGACCAGTATAAGAATGTAACATTTTGGCGACGCCAGCCATTCGTCTTTGTTCAGCTTGTACAGGGGGAGAGACGCGTACAGATGATACAAGCTTCCCAGGAAGACGAGACCCTAAGAATCTGACGACCATTGGAGAAGGCCAGGAAAAGAATTCAGCTGCGGGAACTTGCTAAAGGACGTTTCAGCAAAGCAGACTGAGAGACAAGAGGCTATCTTGTGAGTATTGTTTTAATTACTCTATATTATGGTAGACAAATGTAAATTGCAGGTTTCAGACATGTCTAGGTTTAAGTCAGATGTATCTAAAGTAGACTTAAAACAGTTATGGTTTAAATTAGTAACAGAATATGAAACTAAGAATAAGGAAATAGATGGTAAACTATTTGTAAATAAAGAGAAATGTAAGGTAGCAAATCTGGTACATATGTCACAAGTTTTCCATGATCAAGTTTTGATACATGGAAATGATCCAGAAATTGTATCCAAAAAAGATTGTGGTATACAATGTAATGGTGACGTAACAAGTCAGAGTCAAAATGTGTTGACATCTGATTTGGATACAGAGTCACAAGGAATGTTTACTACTCAGTGTAGTGAAGACTTAAGGGCGTCAGCTGCTGACATCTGTCAAAGTGACAGGTCAATGCATTTGTTAACAGAATTACATTATTTGAGTAAACTTAAAAAAGAAATCCCTACATTTAATAAGAAATTTCATGTAGCGAGAAGTTTAGAAGTTTTTGAGGTACACGTAGCCAAGCTTGGTTTAACCAAGTCTCAAATCAATAAAACTTTCCGATTATATATTCCTGTAGATATTTGGAGAATTATAGAATTACATCACAATGTACAGGGAGAAGAATGGTTGGAATGTGATGATGTTGACAGGCTGACAATGCTCTGTACAGGTGTCAACAAGGACATTCCAAGCATAGATATGTTAACTTCCTATCAAATCGGAAAAGACCAATGTGTTTTTGAGTACATGAAAAGTTTTGAACGAATGTTCAAGGTGATTATGGACAAAAACACATCAATTGATAAAAATCAGATTATGATAAGTACATTTATTAAAAAGTTTCCTTTTATGGATAAAGTAATATTAGCAATAGCGTCAAAGAAAAATTCGTTAATCGAAGTTGCTAAACTAATTGATGTAGCCAGGAAGCAACAAAAAGATAAGAATTGTCAGACTTCTAAAATATCACAAAGCAACATGGCTAGGCACACTTGTAAAAAGTCCAACATACAGGAGAACATTAGGCAGACAAAGCCAGAACCAGTGTCAGACATCAGGCAAGTGAGACACACGCCAAGGGAGAAAATGGTAGCTCAGAAGAGACACATACCGCAGAGAGATCATATGACAGAGATTCCACAGCTCCAGGAAAGTTCAACACATAATCTGAGTAAACCTATATCAAAAGGAATTGTAACCCCAACATTGTCTAAAAAGAGTTACAAAAATCAGGATGCAATCTATGAACAGCGAAGGAGATTACTACATATAAATGTTAAGCCATATAATGAAACAATTAATTTTGAAAGTAATCCAGTAAAAGTGTTAGCAGGTAAGATTGAAGGAATTCACTCTGCACTGTCCAATCAAAACACAACTGTTGGTAGTGAAGCTAAGACAACTGTAGAGGAAAATGACATCCCAGCTTTAACAAGGTCTTTGAGTGACAGGCTTAAACATTGTAAGTTAGAGAAAGTAGAGCATAGAGAAATTAAAGGGTTAATGGGATTGTTTACTGATTTTCTTATGAAAGAAATGATTAAACCAAAAATAGCAATTGGATAAAAAGGTTTTAAATAATCTTACGTATAGATTATATGGTAAATGATTTTTGGCTAGTCTAATGGATTTTGGCAATATTATGTAAAAAAATGTTAGTTATATTATATATGGTAGTGAGAGATTAACTAATGTTATATGTTTTTACTCTTTGCTACATTTGTTATGGTAAAGATTGGAGATATATATATATATATACTCTATGGAGTAAGACAGATTAGATGTGTACATATATATATATAGATATATATCTGTGTATAGCTATTTAAATATATATATGTATAGTACTAGTGATATGTTGTATGCATATACATTATTGATAAGATAGAGAAAGATCATGTTTCTTTGAAACAGCTGCAGGGTTATAATCTGGAGACCACTGTTATATGATGTTATTCTGCAATGATAATGGAATATGTAACTAATGATATCTGTTTTTATCTCTTAGTAGAAGTAAATGTTGGAAAACAAATAAAAGTTATTTTGTCCCAAGGATATGGTTAACAGAGATGCAGGACAAGAGCTGATTAGTTATAAGTTTGTGACTAACATTAGCTAATGGAGTTTAAATAATGTATTGTATGTACTTACATATAATTGCATCTTGTATATGTTTAAAAAGCATGATAAATAAAGTTATCCATTTGTTCTGTAAAGTAAGCATGGTTCTTCTCTGTCTCCTCTATTTAAGTAACCTTGAGTCCATGTATCTGTCGCCATTGTAACTGCACGTGTGTGTAAATGAAAGACAAAATGGACACGGGCATGTGAAACCTTGGGTACGAGCATTTGTTGCAATGTATGCATGTATCTGTGATTGACAGGGACCATGTGTGACCATAGGTATAATTAAGGATATACATTGTAAGTAAATTAAGGAATGTGTCTTTGGAAAACTGAAACCAGAGTGTGATGTGAGTGATGACACCGCAGTGTTTGTAAGAAGTGAGTTAAAAATATTGAAAAGATAAGGCCTTTTGGATATTTTCAAAGACATGTCTTGAATTCATTAATATAGTTAATACATATATTGATTAATTAATTGAATTCTTGGGAAGTACTTCATATAAATTGAATATTTTTATGGTACCATATTCAAATTATTAAATGTAAGAAAGCATACGTTGATCAACATTTTATAATTAAATGTATGAAAAGGTGTATTCAGTGAGTGAATAAAAGTGTTGAGTACGGAGAATGTAGTGAAGTGATTGGAGTATGCTATGTTCTAAGAAATATAAAATAATGTTTGAAATCCAAAAGATAAAGGGTTAATAATGATTGGTCTTATATGGAATAAGATATGAGTGCACAATATTTCATTCTATACCAAATTATAGAGAGAATTACATATTGACATGAAAATACATATATTTCTATGTTAATATGGAGAGATTGGTGAATCAAAATGATTTCAAATATTATTGTGATTAAAGGTTCTAGGGGTATATTTTATTTTATTCTAGTTAATTTTAAGAAAGTTTAAGTTACATTATGGTTATTTTCATATGAAGGAATTTTGGGAAATTACACACTGACATAATGTAGGTTCAATTATTAATTGTTCTTTGTTTTACATGTTCAGTATACATGAATATTCATTTGGGAATTAATTCAAGTATATACACAAATTCATATATGGTGTTTGTGAAAGTCTTGTTGTATATGTTTACACAAGTAAATCTTCATGTAATTCACATAGGTAAAAATGTGGGGAATTGTTTTATTCATTTTAATGGAGTCCATTATTATAACAAAGCTGGTGACAAATATATACTGGGTTTCACTGGGTTTCTTTATTAAATGGTATTACAAAACACAGTAACAAGGAAGAGGGGAATTCCATCTCTCTCTTACATACAGTAACCCTACACTTTGAAATATATTGTGGTGTTCCCAACAACAAAAATCACAGAGTGCTTCAGCTCTCATAAGCTGAATGGGGTGAGTGACAGCTGTTAAGACAAAGTCTGGTATTGGGAAAGTGATATGGTAAATCACTATGACTTCTAAAAAGGTACAAAAAAAAAGTGAAATACATACAACAATATAAGGTTTTATACACATTTTATGGTGTCATGTGGGATAATAAAAAAAAAATTGGGTAATAAAGATTATTTTGAAAGTGTCAATTTTATATAATGAATAACATGGTGGAATACATGGGAAATTAATTAATAAAGTTTAAGGTTATATTTAAGTAATTATTAATGTGATATAAAAAAAAAGAATGTTATGAGTATGCTTAGATTTACATGACATATGAAAATAACTTATGAGTTATGACTTGTTTACTATTATACTATTGTATTGTTTTAAGATATTTAGAATTCGCAGTCAGATATGGTTAATATAATAGTATAATAATAATAATATGAATAGTCATAGAGTAATGTTTAGCATATGTGTCATAATAATAATGTTTTTAATAATTATTTCATATTTAGAATTATAAGGTATATATGATATGAAATGATGTGGTATATTGTAATGAATATATTATAGGAAAAGTTACCAATATTTTGGGTATAGTTTAGGGAAAAAGAAGAGTTTTTGTTTTTGATTATTTTTGATATTTCCAAAATCAAGTGGGATATCCAAGTTAAAAAGATGAAGAACAAAGATAAGTTTTTGGACTTTTGGATTATCTGTTATTTTTAATTGACTATTTTTCCAAAGGATATTTGCTGGACAATTGATGGACAAGAACAGCTGATGAGCATCATTGCTGGGACTGACTACAGATTGTTTTCAAAGAACTTCTCTGTTGAAATTATTTTAAAATACTCCCATGGGGAAAGGATTTCACTTGCTGTGAGGATCAAGGATATGATGAACTGTGTTTCAGGAAAAAGACTTTATGTCTACAGATGAATAGGAGTCTGAAGTCCAGAGGTAACCAATGCTAAGGTTTACCTGTATTAAAGAAATATAAAGAGGACTTGCTGGGACTTCTAGTTCTACAGAAAAGCAGAGATTACGGCCTGAGTGCAATTCACCGCCTGAGTCAAGTTACAGAGTGAGGTATTTGACCATCAGCTTCTGTCTCAAGCAAAGGAGCTAAAGAAATGTATTTCTACAAATTGGGCTAAAACATAAGTCCAGGAGCCAAAAGGTGAAGAAAAAAGTTATTTGAAAAAGGATTGTTTTCTTATCACCAGCTGTTGTTCCAGCAAAGAAATGAAAGAGTTAAAGTTAACCATTGCAGTGCTGATGCAGAGTCCTTGAGGAAGTGACTTATCATCAAGGGATGCTAACCCTTGGCTGTCCAGGACTAAAAAGAATGTTTCCTATTACAGTAAAATTCAAGGAACCAACTGACAAAAGGATGAACGCAGAATTGGAGCAAAGAAAGAAAATTTGTTACTATTGGTAAAAATAATCAAAGGACAATGACTATTGTTTTTCAAAAGTTTTTCCATTTCAAGGATTTTTTTTTATGGACTGTGTTATGGACTGAGTCAAAAGTTACATTGATCTTCTATATTTTGATTTTTTCCAAGACCCAAGAAGACAAATATTTAGATTAGATTTAGGTACTGGTTAAAAATGTTTTTTTATGAAAAATAAATTACAGTATACCACAACACAACATAATATAATATAACACAATATGGGGAAATGATAATGTATTATTGTATGGACTAGTATAACATGATTTGTTACATATCATGATATACTATGACATGGAATTATTAGAATAATGATAATAATACCAATGTATACCATGAATGGATTTATTTACTTAAAATTGATATTCTAAGATGATATATACTAATTTAAAGGGGATTGTCTAATTAATTTATAAATTGACTACAAAGTAAGGATTTGGTTACTAATACTATACATGGTAATTGTATATTGAAACAACTGTATTATGAGTAATTTTAAAAAACTCATAATAGGGGGAAATGTTAAAATGATTAATATACAATATAACTTATGCAAGGGTATACAAGATGGCTGACAAGAGTCAAACCTAAAATGGATGCCATGACCTTTAGTAAAGTTAAGTTATAGCTGGATACTATAGATAGAATTGCTGAGGTATGCATAACTATACTATTCTAGGAAGGTACTAATGTCCAATCAGTATGTAAGTTAAGCATGACATAATATATACACCCTTAAGTTAAAGATATACTCAAACCAACCCACTAGGAGGAGATATATAGAGAGAAGTATATTTATGGATATAAGACATAGTATAACCACGCCCACATATGTAAAGAACACACCCATAAGTATGGTATATAAGAAGACTGCGTCAATAGGGTGCAGGATCATTAAGGCATCATTCATTATGGAAGTATTATTATGGAAGCATCATTAAGGCATCATCATTAAGGAAGCCTCATCCATGGAGGACATCATGAAGCAAGACCATTGATGTAAGCCAAACCAAGCCAAGAGGAAGGAGGTGGAGCCAGACCAGTCTGATGAAGGAGGAAGCCATCTTAGATGAACTTTCCATGATGGATCCAGCCCACACAACCCTCAGTTGGTGAGATGGTTCTGAGAACATGTCTGCACTTCCTACTGTTATTATTGTAATACTTAAGCAAGAACTGTTATTTACATAAGATTTACTAGTTTGTTCTGTTTGCCATATTTGTCTATGAGCCTAAAATAAATGTATGATTGTTTACTTAATTTGACGTAAAGTGAGTAATTTATTCCTCTCCAATGGTGACTGTGTCAAATGAAATTTGACCAGTATAAGAATGTAACACTCATAGACTGTAATCTCTTGTGATCAGGGTCCTCACTCCTCATAGACTGTAATCTCTTGTGATCAGGATCCTCACTCCTCATAGACTGTAATCTCTTGTGATCAGGACCCTCACTCCTCATAGACTGTAATCTCTTGTGATCAGGACCCTCACTCCTCATAGACTGTAATCTCTTGTGATCAGGACCCTCACTCCTCATAGACTGTAATCTCTTGTGATCAGGATCCTCATAGACTGTAATCTCTTGTGATCAGGATCCTCACTCCTCATAGACTGTAATCTCTTGTGATCAGGATCCTCACTCCTCATAGACTGTAATCTCTTGTGATCAGGGTCCTCACTCCTCATAGACTGTAATCTCTTGTGATCAGGATCCTCACTCCTCATAGACTGTAATCTCTTGTGATCAGGACCCTCACTCCTCATAGACTGTAATCTCTTGTGATCAGGACCCTCACTCCTCATAGACTGTAATCTCTTGTGATCAGGACCCTCACTCCTCATAGACTGTAATCTCTTGTGATCAGGATCCTCACTCCTCATAGACTGTAATCTCTTGTGATCAGGATCCTCATAGACTGTAATCTCTTGTGATCAGGATCCTCACTCCTCATAGACTGTAATCTCTTGTGATCAGGATCCTCACTCCTCATAGACTGTAATCTCTTGTGATCAGGATCCTCACTCCTCATAGACTGTAATCTCTTGTGATCAGGATCCTCACTCCTCATAGACTGTAATCTCTTGTGATCAGGACCCTCACTCCTCATAGACTGTAATCTCTTGTGATCAGGACCCTCACTCCTCATAGACTGTAATCTCTTGTGATCAGGATCCTCATAGACTGTAATCTCTTGTGATCAGGACCCTCACTCCTCATAGACTGTAATCTCTTGTGATCAGGGTCCTCACTCCTCATAGACTGTAATCTCTTGTGATCAGGATCCTCACTCCTCATAGACTGTAATCTCTTGTGATCAGGACCCTCACTCCTCATAGACTGTAATCTCTTGTGATCAGTGTCCTCATTCCTCATAGACTGTAATCTCTTGTGATCAGGATCCTCACTCCTCATAGACTGTAATCTCTTGTGATCAGGATCCTCACTCCTCATAGACTGTAATCTCTTGTGATCAGGACCCTCACTCCTCATAGACTGTAATCTCTTGTGATCAGGATCCTCACTCCTCATAGACTGTAATCTCTTGTGATCAGGACCCTCACTCCTCATAGACTGTAATCTCTTGTGATCAGGGTCCTCACTCCTCATAGACTGTAATCTCTTGTGATCAGGATCCTCACTCCTCATAGACTGCAATCTCTTGTGATCAGGATCCTCACTCCTCATAGACTGTAATCTCTTGTGATCAGGATCCTCACTCCTCATAGACTGCAATCTCTTGTGATCAGGATCCTCACTCTTCATAGACTGTAATCTCTTGTGATCAGGATCCTCACTCCTCATAGACTGCAATCTCTTGTGATCAGGACCCTCACTCCTCATAGACTGTATTGTGGTGACTATCGTGGTTAGTGGCAGGACCACGGGTGTTGCAGTGAGTGGTGGGGTCGGATGGTGTTAACCCCAGGGGTAAGATGTTGTGAACCCCTAGTGTTTGTGATGCCAGGATGTCGTTGTTTGGTGTAAGGTACCGCTGCCAACCAGCCCAAAAACAGCCTAAAGTAAATGAGAGTCCACAGCAGGCTTTGATGCAACTGGAACTTTACTTTAGAAGACGGCAGAAAACAGTCTTTACAGATCCAACTCCACAGATGGGACCGGGACACAGAGAACCTCTGAGGCTTGGTAGTGATTATAATGATGGAGGCCACTGGACTACTGTTATCGCTTTGTCCTCACAGATCTGATGTGGCTGCAGGATTATAGGCTTTGGCCTAGATATACTGGACTTGACTTGTACAGGAATATATATAGAGATATATAGATAAAGATATATATATAGAGATATACTGGACTTGTCTTCTACAGGACTATATATAGAGATATATATATAGAGATATACTGGACTTGTCTTCTAAAGGAATATATATATATATATATATATATATATATATACTGGACTTGTCTTGTACAGGACTATACATAGAGATATATATATATATATATTATATATAGATATATACATATAGATATACTGGACTTGTCTTCTACAGGACTATATATATATATATATATATATATATATATATATATATATATATATATATATATATAAAAGGGGTCAGTACTTTCCTCAGGGAGAGGACACCTCTTCAGGTGTAACGGAGATTCAGGTTAGGCCATTTAGCACTCCGCAGGCATTCTGGGAAGGGGAATATGCAAAGCAGCTCATTACACAACCTTTTCAGGTAGTGTTCCCTGGTATCAGCTAAGCTCCTGTTAAGGAATATAAAAATATAAAAATATAAAAACAGATGGGTCGAAACTTCCCTTTTGGGGAGTAGTCTGGCTTGGCATATATCCCGTTCAGCTCTGAATCTCCGTTACACCTGAAGAGGTGTCCTCTCCCTGAGGAAAGTACTGACCCCTTTTAAAGCCTCAGGCCTCTCACCACAGCCAAGCCAGATCACCCTGCTCTGTACTGACGAGGGGCAAAAACCCCGAAACAGCTGTCTGCAGATGGGTTGAAACTTCCCTTTTGGGGAGTAGTCTGGCTTGGCATATATCCCGTTCAGCTTTTTATATTCCTTAACAGGAGCTTAGCTGATACCAGGGAACACTACCTGAAAAGGTTGTGTAATGAGCTGCTTTGCATATTCCCCTATATATATATATATATATATATATATATATATATATATATATATATACTGGACTTGTGATCGGTGGCTCAAATGCGTAGCGTACCTACCTAACAGCCTAACCACTGATATACTAACTAACAGGCAGTCTGAGCTGTGCCATATACTTCCGCGTGTAGGTACACCTGAATAAAATAGAGGGCAAAGCTTCGATATTTGAAACAAAAACGCTTTATGAAATAAGACAACATTACAGAACCAGAAACTGGAAAGCATGGGACCTTCCAGACTTTGGATAGGGGATGGGCGCATGTTTGAGCTAGATTTCAGCGACTCAAATTACGAATCACACAGGCTGGCATCCCCTGACGTGATGCTGATGAGGAGGCACCTGATGCGAAGGGGGTGTCCAGATATCACAGCCAAGTCACCCCCCAAAGCCTATCACTAAAATGCGTACTTTAACGAATTGCTGAGTGGTGAGAGCAAAACCTCAGAATAATAATAACGGCTGCGACCTACTGGCTCCCTGGCGTGTGAACAACAGGTCACATAGCAGACGAACCGGGCACTACCTATGAAATGAAATGTGGAAAAGCAGCAGATGGTAACGACTTGCCCGGGTAACGATATTTTGGTAGCGCTCAACTCAAGCTAATAGTGATCGGAACTCCATTTTAGTTGGCTCAGTCTCCAACAAATATCATTTTACGTTTTACTAGAGAACTCACCAGGTCTGAGGAAGCCATAGTAACCCAGAGATAAAGCTGCTTTCCAACACAGACTATCTTTGTAGCTGAACGGGGTCCTGTCTAGAACATCTACTAACTGTCTGAACGAGTAGGCCGACAAAGGCTGACGGGAAGAAGGCTTGGATCCTTAGCGCACCTTTCAGCGCCGGTTCAACTGTATCGAATGAAACAAAGGAGGCCAAGTCGGAATGTGCCAATGAGATGTGGAGCTGAACTACCGCTAGGTATAACTTAATCGTGCTAGATGAAGAGAAGAGTGACAAAAACCCACTAAAACCACGTAGGAAAGTAAAGTGTGAGTGTAGGCTTCTCCGAGTACTTGCTACAAACCAAACCCTGACCGTATGCATAATCCCAAGTGCATATGTACATAAAAAATAACTACCTACTCATCAACCTAAAACCGTGTTAGGTTGAAACTGTAACCGACCTGTGGACGTGACAGGTGATGACACCACTCATGCGGCAAGCCTGATCATGACACTCAACCAATGTATAACCAAAATAATGATCAACCTGAAGCTAAGATCAAGCTATATGCATGACCCCGATGTTAAATGACCTTGTGAAAACACATAACATTGTCGTCAACCCGAAGCCGTGTCGAGTAGTAACTGAACCGACCTGTAGACGTGACAGGTCTGAAAACTCAATTGACTATGAAACTAAAAGTATCACCGCCAAGCCGCGACAGGTCGTAACCATGATTGACGTATATACGTGGCATCCAAAAATAAAGCTATACACCTGTAGCCTAACCCAACTGCTACCTAAACACAACGTATGTGATGACACTGTCACCAACCTGAAGCCGTGACAGGTTATATCTGGACCGACCTGTAGACGTGACTGGTCAATCCGAAATTGAAAACCTCAACCAAAGTAACGTATGTGCTGAATGTATATGAACATGTACCGAGTATGAATACCGTAAGCATATACCAAGCATAACTCTTAGGCACATATGCTGCACATGACACTGAACGTGGGCCCGGCAAACCAACCAGACCATGTGTTAATCAATAACACCCAGACCACATGTCCAGACACCTTGATCGTATACACCGACCAAACTATATGAGAGCCTGTACCGCATAAACTATATGAACGTGAGCTGGAATGAACTACAGGAGCAAGTGTATGCACCAAACTATCAAATATGCACATAACAATAACTACTAGCAGAAACACTGAACAACTTAGACCGATTACCAGAGCAAGTCCATGGAACAGACTAAGTAAGTGAATGCACAAGACTTTATGAGCGAGTGCGCTTGGCAACTACATAAGCGTAAGCACAGAACAAACTATGCACAGGACTAACTGAGTGAACGTATGACAGAACAAACTATGAGTGCGTCTGCATGGACTAACTAAGTAAGCGTATGCCGAAACCACTATGCGCATATGCATAGAACTAAGTGAACATGCCGAGAACGAACTGTGTACGCGTATGCACAGCATGAGTCTATGACCGTAAAGAACAAGCTATACGGGCATATGCACAAACGAACTATGTGAATATGCGGGGAACAAACTATATGTTGGTATGTACGGAACACACTATGTGAGCACCTAACAATTATGTGAGCGTATGCACCGATCAAATTGTATGCGCGTGTGCAGAGAAAGAACTATACGGACGTATGGCCGAACCACTGCACGTGTTCACCGAATGACCTGTATGCATAAGCGAACTACATGCACAGAACGAACTACGTAAGCGAACACCCAGAACAAGTTATATGAGCGTATGCACAAAACTATATGGCCTCTAACAAACTGGGCAACTGTCCAAACCAACTGGATGAACATATGCACAGGACAGACTATATGAGAGTATGCACAGAAACCCTGAGCGTATAGACCGAATGAATTAAATGCGCGTTCACGGACGCCCAGAACAAACTATATACGTAAGCCCGGCCCCACTATACACAGATATGTACGGAACAACTATGTGCATATGTATAGAACTGTGCCATATAACAGCTATGAGTGACTCTACCAACAAACGTGATGAACCTATACTCAGGCCAACTATATGCGCAAATGCACAACCAAACTGCATGTGCGTATGGCCAACGACAACCGATAAACAATACATGCATGCAGTAATTCTATGACCACGTACCCATGCACAGAGCAACACTACATGCGCTGTACGAGCACACGGGTGGCACAAACGCTGCAAGCGCAAGAGCCGCACAAGCACCGCAAGCGCATGTACAAGACATATGCCGCGAGCACACGAACAGCATGGCTCTCATGAGCACATGTACAATACAACCCTACACAGTATAATTCCTACGAGCGAGTGTGCAGCACAGATCCTACGAGCCCGTGTACAGCACAAATCCTACGAGCGTGTGTACTGTATAAATCGTACGAGCGCATGTACTGTATAGATCCTACGTACAGCATAAATCCTACGAGCGTGTATAAATCCTACAAGCGAGTGCACAGTACGTATCCTACAAGCGTGTACTGTATAAACCCTACGAGCGTGTGAACAGTACAAACCCTATGAGCGTGTGTACACTGCACAGTATAAATCCTACGAGCGTGTCTACAGTACAAAACCCTATGAGCGTGTGTACAGTGTAACTCCTACGAGCATGTGTACATCATAATTCCTACAAGCGAGCGTACAGTATATATCCTACAAGGGCATGTACTGAACAAATCCTACGAGCGTGTACAGTACAAAACCCTACGAGCGTGTGTACAATATAAATCCTACAAGCGTGTGTACAGTATAAATCCTGCAAGCATGTGTACAGTATAATTCCTACGAGCGTGTGTATAGTACAAAACCTACAAACGTGTACCGTACGAATCCTACAAGCGCGTGTGCAGAATAAATCCTAGAAGCACGTGTGCAGGATGATCCTACAAGCCTGTGTACAGTATAAATCCTACAAGCGTGTACAAGCGTGCGTGCATTATGAACCCCACGAGCGCGTGCACAGAATATATCCTACA
Organism: Hyla sarda; assembly: GCF_029499605.1. NCBI lineage: Eukaryota > Metazoa > Chordata > Amphibia > Anura > Hylidae > Hyla > Hyla sarda. The sequence goes on along the minus strand of NW_026608574.1, from coordinate 66,840 downwards.
AGCGCGCGTGCAGCACAAATCCCACACACACGTACCAGCGTGCACAGTTTAAATCCAACAAACGCGTGCACAGTATGGATCCTACGAGTGTGTGCAAGCGTTTGTACAGTATGAATCCTATGAGCGAGTGTACAGCATAAATCCAACAAACGAGTGTACAGTATAAACGCTACCACCGTGTGTACAGCATAAATCTAACAAGCGTGTGTACAGTATAAATCCAACAAGCGTGTGTACAGTATAAATCCATCAAGTGTGTGTACAGTATAAATCCAACAAGCATGTGTACAGTATAAATCCAACAAGCGTGTGTACAGTATAAATCTTACAAACGTGTATAGTATAAACCCTACCAGCGTGCGTACAGCATAAATCCTACAAGTGTGTACAGTATAAATCCAACAAGCATCTACAAGTGTGTGTATAGTATAAATCCAACAAGCATGTGAAAGCGTGTGTACAGTATAAACCCTACAAGCGTGTGTACAGCATGAATCCTACAAGCATGTACAGGCGTGTATACAGCACAAACACTACAAGCGTGTGCACGGCACAAGTGCTACAACCGTGTGTACAGTATAAACCCAACAAGCATGTGTACCACATGAAACCAACAAGCATGTGTACAGTATGAATTCTGCAAGCGTGTAAGGCATGAATCCCACAAGCACCTATAAGGCCTAAATCCCACAAGCGTGTGTAAGGCACAAATGCTACGAACGAGTAAACAGAAAAAATGCCATGAGCGTAATCAACGTGCGCGAGCGCATGAATCGTACAAATACCATGAGTGCATGTACAGAATTACCAGCGCCCATACTACATGCGCCTGAACTGCACCAATGCTACAAGTGCATGTGCCTTGACAAACACATGAAACACCCTCCTTGTGATCAGGAGGGCCGTGTCGTAAACCTTGAATAAACTAAAACGTGTACGTATATATACATATATAATCATATACATGGAGCAAATTAAGGGGGCGCAAGGAACAGATTATATGGTCGTATGCATGGAATAATTATAGGAACGAAGAAATTTTTTTTTTTTTTGAGCCTGCACAGACCAACTATATGACCGTGTATGAGGAATAAATTATAAGAGCGCGAACACCAACAACTACATGACCGTATGCGTAGAAAATGAATCGTGTGCTCGGCACAACTATCTGACCGTATACGTGGAAGGAATGAGTGCATAGAATAACCCTTTTTTTTTTTATATCCCTTACTGTAATGCAACGAGCGGAGCAGTCGAGAGCCATCCAAAGACAACAGCAGCAGCATGCCCCTGTCCCGGGTCCCACTGCCGGAGGGGACTCGTTATGCACTGCCGTGCCAGACCAGTCGGAGGGAGAGAACGGGCCACGTGTCCTAATGTTACTGAAACCAGGGCCGGGCCGAGGGTACACCCCCGGACTCCGGCTTACCTCCGGAGAGGTGGTTGCGGAGAAACGCCGCCACCCAGGCCAGCCCCGGCCACTTACCCGTACCGCATCGCACCGCCGCACCGCTGGAAACAGCTTCCGGTCAGCTGACCTCTCATCACGTGAAGAACCCGCAGCGTACTGTGCTAGGGGCACCGCGGGTTCTTATAGGGATTAACCCCGCCCCCTCTCACAAATACAGGCTAACTGCGTTAGCCTTCACACTTGTCTTGTACAGGACTATATATATAGAGATATATATATATAGAGATATACTGGACTTGTCTTATACAGGAATATACATATATATATATATATATATATATATATATATACACACTGGACTTTACTTGTACAGGACTATATATATATACTGGACTTTACTTGTACAGGACTATATATATATATATATATATATATATATATATATATATATATATATATATATATATATATAAAGTTCCAATATAAAGCAGCACCTCCTAATGTCCAAATAGTTGGGTGCAAGCCCTTGAACCTCGGTGCTCCGGTTCCCTTTGGATATGGGTGAATGCAGGCAGCACACCAGGATAAGTGCAAAGTCAAGAGCTTTTATTCCAAGGAAAAAATGACATAATTTTTTCCTTGGAATAAAAGCACTTGGCTTTGCACTTATCCTGGTGTGCTGCCTGCATTCACCCATAGATATATATAGAGATATACTGGACTTGACTTGTACAGGGATATATATATATAGATATATATATAGATATATATATATATATATATATATATATATATAGATATATATAGATATATATATAGATATATAGATATATATATATAGATATATATATATAGATATATATATATAGATATATATATATAGATATATATATATATATATATATAGATATATATATATATAGATATATATATATATATATATATATATATATATAGATATATAGATATAGAGAGAGAGAGAGAGAGAGAGAGAGAGAGAGAGAGAGAGAGAGAGAGATATACTGAACTTGTCTTGTACAGGACTATATATAGGGATATACTGGACTTGTCTTGTACAGGACTATATATAGGGATATACTGGACTTGTCTTGTACAGGACTATATATAGGGATATACTGGACTTGTCTTGTACATGACTATATATAGGGATATACTGGACTTGTCTTGTACAGGACTATATATAGGGATATACTGGACTTGTCTTGTACAGGACTATATATCGATATATAGATATATATATTATATAAATATATATATATATATATATATACTGGACTTGTCTTGTACAGAGCTATATATAGATATATAGATATATATATATATATATTATATATATATATATATATATATATATATATATATATATATATACTGGACTTGTCGTACAGAGCTATATATAGAGATATATTGATATATATATATATATATATAGATATACTGGACTTGTCTTGTACAGGACTATATATAGAGATATATATATATATATATATATATATATATATATATATATAGGCTTCTCTGATAAGTACAAAAATGATGTTATGGAGGTCAAGAAAAAGAAATGGCATAGGGATGCAGGAGATTATGTAAAAGGACGTGTATATACTTGGCATCAACAAAATCTTTATGTGCCCAATCAACAATATGTCACCCCCAAACCAGGAAGAAAAAAACGGCTCAGAAGGATTCTGATTTTCATGTTTTTCCCACTAATGATTTTTTAGGGGAGGACTCTGCCTTGAACCCATCTCCAGGAAACCCACAAGGAGAGGGGGGCGAAAACGCCATAGGCCAAGGAAGAACCAGAACATAGAGAACAGGCAGGAACAACAATCCCCGTCCACAACAGAAGAAGAAATAACAGACACGGTTATCAACATCTCATCCCACACTCTGACAGAGACTCAGGTACAATTGCTCTCTAAAGGACTATCTTTTTGCCCTATGACCAACACGGATTGGTATAAAATTGAATGTGATTTACAGTATTTTTTTTAGAAATCTCAAGTTAAAGATTTGGTTTGACACCCATGCCGATATTTCGACTGGGTCTCAGACCAATACTTGTATGTTACAGCTTAATAAGTTTGATCTTAGAAATAAGAGCACATTCAATCCTGTCTTGATTTCTCATCCTTTAGAGACCTTTATGTCTTTGGTACGACAAGATATTGAAATATTGAAAGAGAGGCCTTCCGGTAGAGAGCATCCTAATTTAACTAGGGCAGAGAGGATTGCCCTTGATCAGCTTGTCCATGACCACGATCTCACCATCAAACCTGCGGATAAGGGTGGTGGGATCGTGGTTATGGACACAGCTGATTATAGGAAGGAGGTGTACAGACAACTTATGGATGTTGGTACATATCAACTGTTGGATAGAGATCCATGTCCTGATATACAGAAACGTTTTACTAGCCTTGTTTGTGAATCTTTGGCAGCAGGTATTATTGATGAGCCACTTAAGGAATTCCTTTTGATACAATTTCCCAAAACACCATCACTATATATCCTGCCAAAGGTTCACAAATCGTTGTCTAATCCACCTGGCCGCCCGATCGTTTCGGGTAGGGAGGTGGTACTGAGTCATGCCTCAATTTTTCTGGACAGAGTTCTACGACCATTGGTCTTTAGGGCCCAGTCGTATATACGTGACACCAATGATTTTTTAAGTAAAATACACAATACCAACATACCTGCAGATACAATCCTGGTTTCACTTGACATTTCCAGTCTCTATACATCTATTGATCACAATAAAGGGATTGCAGCAGTTCAAAAGAAATTGGTGACAACAGACTTCCCCATAGCGGCCCAACATTTTATGTTAGATTTATTAAAATTAATTTTGACTAATAATTTATTTTTGATGACAAATATTATTTACAGTTAGTTGGGACCGCTATGGGGACGAATGTTGCGCCAATGTATGCAAATCTATATGTTGGTTCATTGGAGGAAGACGTCGTCTATGTATGCCACCACTTTAGACATTGTCTGGGGTGGTGGCGTTACATTGACGACGTCTTCCTCCTGTGGAGTGGCTCCGAGGAAGAGCTACACACTTTTCATGAGTTCTTAAACAATATGGAGGACAACTTCAAATTCCCCATGACCTATTCCAAACAGGAAGTGAGCTTTCTTGATGTGATGGTTTGCAAAACTGGACAACATCTAAATACTACACTATACTCTAAACCTACAGATAAAAATACATTGCTCCATTTCCGGAGCTGTCATCCGCGTAAAATGGTTAACTCCTTGCCCTACAGCCAGATGCTGAGGGCAAGGAGGATCGTGGATGACAGTTCCAAGCTAATGGAGACACTAAATGTTATGTCTAGAAATTTCCAACAAAGGGGTTATCCTGATGATATCATTAATGCACATAAAGAGGTGGTACTAGCGCTAGATAGAGAATCTATTTTACAACCCAAGACTAGAGCAAAACATACTAAGATTCCTTTCATTTCTACTTACTCTGCACATAGTAACCATATTTCCAATATTTTGAACAAACATTGGCCTATTATGCGAGACAGCTTTAAAAACATCAGTGAGTTCAGAGTGAACCCCCTGATGTCTTATAGACGATCATATAATCTAAGAGACAAACTAGTAAAAACAGAAGTTCCTTCACAGAAAATCAGTCACCAAACTTTCCTGGGATCCCAAAGAAAAGGATCCTTTCCTTGCCTTACGTGCATCAACTGCCCCTCAATGTTGAAGGGAAACACGTTTACTCATCCCACAACACATAAAAAATACCAGTTGAGACAGTTCCTGACTTGCGACTCCGGTTGGGTGGTCTATGTGTTGGTGTGCCCATGTGGACTGCTTTATGTGGGTCAAACCACGTGCAGTCTCAAGGTGCGCATCAACAACCATAGATACAGCATCCGTAAGCGCAGGATGGATCTTCATGTTTCAAAGCATTACACTGAAGTGGGTCACACTGACAAGGATCTAAATTTCATGGCACTAGAATCTGTCCCCAACCCCAACAGGGGTGGTGATAGGTTGGCAAGGTTTTCTGGTGGATTCATCAGTTGAATACACTCCGTCCTACTGGTCTTAATGTCGACTTTAATATAATATAATATGAGTGTTGAGCGTATTCCCTTTACTCTATTCTTACCTCTTGACAATCTTCAACAATTACATCTGTTGATAATTTTATACAACTTCAGCTAGGACTTCTTTGACACAATTTAGACCTGTACTATTATGATTATGGATATGATTATTGTTATGTATTGCTATTATTGATCTTTTTATTAATTTTTCTTTTCTCAATTTTTTTCAGTTTACAGAACCTCAAAGTGGAAGACACCTGTGCGACTGCTCATATATTTTTTATTTAATAATCTCATGTTCTTACAAGTATATTGATGTATATCTAGATGGTGACATGGTCAACAGTGAATAACAAGACCCTGAGTGGGTACTCAATAAATCCCGATATACTAACTACATGCTCCACTGGTTTCAACTATCAATAGAATTCCTTTTTTGTTTAATTTTGTATTTTAGTTTTTTATTAATTATTTTTATACTTTATACAATCATTATTTGCTATGTTTTTTATTTTTTCATTTACTCTCATCATCTTGACATCTGGAGGTTGGCCTAAATATAAATATATATGCATGAGTCTATGGTGCTATGGTGCACACTCCCAATTTGGCTGTAGTGGGAACTCCAGCGAACCGGGGATTCCTAACAGAACCTCGTGTTCGTTGGATGAACCTTTGGCGTCCTCGGGTGATGACCGGGTCTCTGGGCACATCCGGGGTCGACCTACAAACCAGGGAGGGACTTTGGTAGATGGCCTTAATCCTCTTTCCCTAGCCTAGGGGAGAAAATATTAAAAATAAATAATAATATTTGTTTAGTGTACCAGTACCTTTTGATTTATTTATTTATCAATTTACATTAATTTCTATTTTCTATTTTTAATTTTTATTATTTATTTATTTATTTTTATTATTTTTTATTTTATTTTATTTTTTTATATGCACTTTTGTTTAATTTTTATTGGTATGTTTTTACCTGATTTTATTTAATCTCTATTTCATTTCATTTTTTCCTATTTTTATTTGTTGTGCAATATTCTTCTATTACTTTATACATTGGGATTGATTGTGTGCCATCCCTCGGGCGCTGTTCACACTCTAGACCATCCTCCCTCCATCTGATTCATACGCTTCTCACGAGCGCAAGTTCAGGCGTCTGTGGGTTCCATGACTACAGCATCATGTGATTGCTGTTGGTCATGTGACATGTTCACCTGACCGGAACTTGGTCGCTCGCAATAGGAGACGCCGAGAACGGCGTCCCATGCTGCGGGCGCCATACTGATATGCTTAGGAGCATCTCACAGGTATCTCCACCCACTACTATATATAATTTAACATTGTTATCAGCTGCAGTTATTAATAGACAATTATATGTACTATGAGATTTTCAAGCATGTTTTTAATCTATCGGGCACTTTATATAATATGGTTGTACACTTTTGACACTGTTTACACTGCTTGTAATGCAATGTATTTTTTGCACTTATGCACTTTATTTTGATAATTATTTACATTGATTATGATGATGATTACACACATATGTTTGGGTATATATACCCCCTACTTGAGTTGTGTCACTGAGCTTGAAAATGGTCCTATGGTAGGACAGAAACGTTGCTGCTATGTGAGCCAATAAACCACTACTTTTTTTCACGTACTTGGAGTGCTTCAGATTTTCTTCATATTATATATATATATATATATATATATATAATATATATATATATATATACTGGACTTGTCTTGTACAGGACTATATATAGATATATATATATATATATATAGATATACTGGACTTGTCTTGTACAGGACAATAGATATATATATATATATATATATATATATATATATATATATATATATTATATATATTGTAAGGATTCCTCCTTGGGGATAGCTCCGGGATCGTCCTGGACACGGCCACGGGACACGTTTCCACTCAATAAACCCGCAGACAACGGTTATTCATGCACGCCCGGCACCTTGCCAGCTTTATTTAGACAGGTTGCAGGTAAAACAAAACATAACTCAGGAACAAACCAAAGTCCTAGAGCGTCTGGTCAGTGATTACACATATCAGCATTCCCTGACTACTATCTGGTGATCTCCGCCAGCATAAAACATGTGACCCTGCAACCTGTTACTCACAGTTCACACCACTTCTTGGACCGCTCACAGTTCACTGTACGTTTCCTCAACAGGGTCCGCGTGTCTCCCCCTACAGCCACATAACAGGGTCCGCGTGTCTCCCCCTACAGCCACATAACAGGGTCCGCGTGTCTCCCCCTAGAGCGACATAACAGGGTCCGCGTGTCTCCCCCTACAGCGACATAACAGGGTCCGCGTGTCTCCCCCTACAGCGACATAACAGGGTCCGCGTGTGTCCCCCTACAGCCACATAACAGGGTCCGCGTGTGTCCCCCTACAGCCACATAACAGGGTCCGCGTGTCTGCCCCTACAGCCACATAACAGGGTCCGCGTGTCTCCCCCTACAGCGACATAACAGGGTCCGCGTGTCTCCCCCTACAGCGACATAACAGGGTCCGCGTGTCTCCCCCTACAGCGACATAACAGGGTCCGCGTGTCTCCCCCTACAGCGACATAACAGGGTCCGCGTGTCTCCCCCTACAGCGACATAACAGGGTCCGCGTGTTTCCCCCTACAGCGACATAACAGGGTCCGCGTGTGTCCCCCTACAGCGACATAACAGGGTCCGCGTGTGTCCCCCTACAGCGACATAACAGGGTCCGCGTGTCTCCCCCTACAGCCACATAACAGGGTCCGCGTGTCTCCCCCTACAGCGACATAACAGGGTCCGCGTGTCTCCCCCTACAGCGAAATAACAGGGTCCGCGTGCCTCCCCCTACAGCGACATAACAGGGTCCGCGTGTCTCCCCTACAGCGACATAACAGGGTCCGCGTGTCTCCCCCTACAGAGACATAACAGGGTCCGCGTGTCTCCCCCTACAGCGACATAACAGGGTCCGCGTGTCTCCCCCTACAGCGACATAACAGGGTCCGCGTGTCTCCCCCTACAGCGACATAACAGGGTCCGCGTGTCTCCCCCTACAGCGACATAACAGGGTCCGCGTGTCTCCCCCTACAGCGACATAACAGGGTCCGCGTGTCTCCCCCTACAGCGACATAACAGGGTCCGCGTGTCTCCCCCTACAGCGACATAACAGGGTCCGCGTGTCTCCCCCTACAGCGACATAACAGGGTCCGCGTGTCTCCCCCTACAGCGACATAACAGGGTCCGCGTGTCTCCCCCTACAGCGACATAACAGGGTCCGCGTGTCTCCCCCTACAGCGACATAACAGGGTCCGTGTGTCTCCCCCTACAGCGACATAACAGGGTCCGTGTGTCTCCCCCTACAGTGACATAACAGGGTCCGTGTGTCTCCCCCTACAGTGACATAACAGGGTCCGTGTGTCTCCCCCTACAGCGACATAACAGGGTCCGTGTGTCTCCCCCTACAGCGACATAACCGGGTCCGTGTGTCTCCCCCTACAGCGACATGCTGTTACCCAGGGAGACCCACTTTCCCTTCCTGATACCTCATTAATCAGGCCACAGGTGGAGCATTCAGCAGAGATAGCAAGGGAAATACACCCTTTCCTTGCCACACTGCCACAATATATATACTGGACTTGTCTTGTACAGGACTATATATAGAGATTTAGTTTAGGCCTCACGGGTTGATTCAGGCTTCAGGCCTAGGGTTGTCGTTGTAAGTTACGCAGATCCCAACTCTCCGATGATCCGGAACCCAAGAGAGCGATCATTGGCTGCAGCTCCCTTATATGGGCAGGGGCTGGCCTTAAACTGATTGGTCCAAAACTTCTGTCAATCATCTGTACAAAGGATCATGGTCTGACATGTGACCACACCATGTGACCTCTGAAAGGTCCTAAAGCATAACCCAAAGGAATTAACATAGTCACATGACCGAAGGTCCTGTGCTGCTATAAAGGTAATTATATTAAAGGAGTAGTCCAGTGGTGATTCAGTGGTGAACAACTTATCCCCTATCCTAAGGATAGGGGATAAGTTGCAGATCGCGGGGGGTCCGACCCCTGGGGCCCCCCGCGATCTCCTGTACGGAGCCCCGACAGCCCGCTGGAAGGGGGCGTGTCGACCTCCGCACGAGGCGGCGGCCGACACACCCCCTCAATACAAGTCTATGGCAGAGCCGAAGCGCTGCCTTCGGCAATCTCCGGCTCTGCCATAGAGATGTATTGAGGGGGCGTGTCGGCCGCCGCCTCGTGCGGGGGTCGACACCCGCTATCTCGGCGGAGAGCCGGGGCCCCGTACAGAGAGATCGCAGGGGGCCCCAGCGGTCGGACCCCCCGCGATCTCAAACTTATCCCCTATCCTTAGGATAGGGGATAAGTTTTTCACCACTGGACTACCCCTTTAATATACATTATTAAATATATACACATAAAACACTATAAAATTAGAGAAGAAGGAGGCGACTAGGGGCTGTCCCACCTGAAGGACCCTACCTGAACGTGGTAACTAGAGATGAGCGAACTTACAGTAAATTCGATTCGTCACTAACTTCTCGGCTCGGTAGTTGATGACTTATCCTGCATAAATGAGTTCAGCTTTCAGGTGCTCCGGTGGCTGGAAAAGGTGGATACAGTCCTAGGAAAGAGTCTCCAGCCACCGGAGCACCGGAAAGCTGAACTCATTTATGTAGGATAAGTCATCAACTGCCGAGCCGAGAAGTTCGTGACGAATCGAATTTACCGTAAGTTCGCTCATCTCTAGTAGTAACTCTGACTTTGGGGACCACCATACAAGGCACGGTATGCAATGCGTTACCGGGACACCACACTTATATTACAGGTACATACTTATTATACAACAGAATACGATACCATATGATTTAGGGGGGACCCTGCAGGAGAGCCCTATGGACCTGAGGGACTCTGCCTGAGGGGACTTAAGGACTGTACAGAACCGTGTTCTGTACTGGGACACCACAGTATACCATTGTATACTGAGACCTTTAGTGAGGGCCCCTGCTGCCCCCTCTGGTCGCTCCTGATATTACACTCCCGGTTCAGTCGTTCCCATGATCTACAAGTTCTCACCAAACAAAGTGATGACTGGTAAATAAAGACCTGGCAGGAAACTAATCCAACCTGAGAAGGCCAGACCGCAAGTAATCACCGCGGCAAACACTGGAGCTGGGAACTGAGGCCGGGGCCCGAGAAGAGGACAGCCGGGGGCCCGAGAAGAGGACAGCCTGGGCCCGAGAAGAGGACAGCCGGGGGCCCGAGAAGAGGACAGCCGGGGGCCCGAGAAGAGGACAGCCTGGGCCCGAGAAGAGGACCGCAAGTAATCACCGCGGCAAACACTGGAGCTGGGAACGGAGGCCGGGGCCCGAGAAGAGGACAGCCGGGGCCCGAGAAGAGGACCGCAAGTAATCACCGCGGCAAACACTGGAGCTGGGAACTGAGGCCGGGGCCCGAGAAGAGGACACCCGGGGGCCCGAGAAGAGGACAGCCGGGGCCCGAGAAGAGGACACCCGGGGGCCCGAGAAGAGGACAGCCTGGGCCCGAGAAGAGGACCGCAAGTAATCACCGCGGCAAACACTGGAGCTGGGAACGGAGGCCGGGGCCCGAGAAGAGGACACCCGGGGGCCCGAGAAGAGGACAGCCGGGGCCCGAGAAGAGGACACCCGGGGGCCCGAGAAGAGGACAGCCAGGGGCCCGAGAAGAGGACAGCCAGGGGCCCGAGAAGAGGACACCCGGGGGCCCGAGAAGAGGACACCCGGGGGCCCGAGAAGAGGACAGCCAGGGGCCCGAGAAGAGGACAGCCGGGGGCCCGAGAAGAGGACACCCGGGGGCCCGAGAAGAAGACACCCGGGGCCCGAGAAGAGGACCGCAAGTAATCACCGCGGCAAACACTGGAGCTGGGAACTGAGGCCGGGGCCCGAGAAGAGGACAGCCGGGGGCCCGAGAAGAGGACAGCCGGGGGCCCGAGAAGAGGACAGCCGGAGTCCGAGAAGTGGACCGCAAGTAATCACCGCGGCAAACACTGGAGCTGGGAACTGAGGCCGGGGCCCGAGAAGAGGACACCCGGGGGCCCGAGAAGAGGACAGCCGGGGGCCCGAGAAGAGGACAGCCTGGGCCCGAGAAGAGGACAGCCGGGGCCCGAGAAGAGGACAGCCGGGGGCCCGAGAAGAGGACACCCGGGGCCCGAGAAGAGGACCGCAAGTAATCACCGCGGCAAACACTGGAGCTGGGAACTGAGGCCGGGGCCCGAGAAGAGGACAGCCGGGGCCCGAGAAGAGGACAGCCTGGGCCCGAGAAGAGGACCGCAAGTAATCACCGCGGCAAACACTGGAGCTGGGAACTGAGGCCGGGGCCCGAGAAGAGGACAGCCGGGGGCCCGAGAAGAGGACAGCCGGGGGCCCGAGAAGAGGACAGCCGGGGCCCGAGAAGAGGACAGCCGGGGGCCCGAGAAGAGGACCGCAAGTAATCACCGCGGCAAACACTGGAGCTGGGAACTGAGGCCGGGGCCCGAGAAGAGGACACCCGGGGGCCCGAGAAGAGGACAGCCGGGGCCCGAGAAGAGGACAGCCTGGGCCCGAGAAGAGGACAGCCGGGGCCCGAGAAGAGGACACCCGGGGGCCCGAGAAGAGGACAGCCGGGGCCCGAGAAGAGGACAGCCTGGGCCCGAGAAGAGGACCGCAAGTAATCACCGCGGCAAACACTGGAGCTGGGAACTGAGGCCGGGGCCCGAGAAGAGGACAGCCGGGGCCCGAGAAGAGGACAGCCTGGGCCCGAGAAGAGGACCGCAAGTAATCACCGCGGCAAACACTGGAGCTGGGAACTGAGGCCGGGGCCCGAGAAGAGGACACCCGGGGGCCCGAGAAGAGGACACCCGGGGGCCCGAGAAGAGGACAGCCGGGGCCCGAGAAGAGGACAGCCGGGGCCCGAGAAGAGGACAGCCTGGGCCCGAGAAGAGGACAGCCTGGGCCCGAGAAGAGGACCGCAAGTAATCACCGCGGCAAACACTGGAGCTGGGAACTGAGGCCGGGGCCCGAGAAGAGGACACCCGGGGGCCCGAGAAGAGGACAGCCGGGGGCCCGAGAAGAGGACAGCCGGGGGCCCGAGAAGAGGACCGCAAGTAATCACCGCGGCAAACACTGGAGCTGGGAACTGAGGCCGGGGCCCGAGAAGAGGACACCCGGGGGCCCGAGAAGAGGACAGCCGGGGGCCCGAGAAGAGGACAGCCGGGGGCCCGAGAAGAGGACCGCAAGTAATCACCGCGGCAAACACTGGAGCTGGGAACTGAGGCCGGGGCCCGAGAAGAGGACACCCGGGGGCCCGAGAAGAGGACAGCCGGGGGCCCGAGAAGAGGACAGCCGGGGGCCCGAGAAGAGGACCGCAAGTAATCACCGCGGCAAACACTGGAGCTGGGAACTGAGGCCGGGGCCCGAGAAGAGGACAGCCGGGGGCCCGAGAAGAGGACAGCCGGGGCCCGAGAAGTGGACCGCAAGTAATCACCGCGGCAAACACTGGAGCTGGGAACTGAGGCCGGGGCCCGAGAAGAGGACACCCGGGGGCCCGAGAAGTGGACAGCCGGGGCCCGAGAAGAGGACAGCCTGGGCCCGAGAAGAGGACAGCCTGGGGCCCGAGAAGAGGACCGCAAGTAATCACCGCGGCAAACACTGGAGCTGGGAACTGAGGCCGGGGCCCCAGAAGAGGACAGCCGGGGGCCCGAGAAGAGGACAGCTGGGGGCTCGAGAAGAGGACAGCCTGGGCCCGAGAAGTGGACCGCAAGTAATCACCGCGGCAAACACTGGAGCTGGGAACTGAGGCCGGGGCCCGAGAAGAGGACACCCGGGGGCCCGAGAAGAGGACAGCCGGGGCCCGAGAAGAGGACAGCCTGGGCCCGAGAAGTGGACCGCAAGTAATCACCGCGGCAAACACTGGAGCTGGGAACTGAGGCCGGGGCCCGAGAAGAGGACAGCCGGGGGCCCGAGAAGAGGACAGCCGGGGGCCCGAGAAGAGGACAGCCGGGGGCCCAGAGGGAATAGAGCAAGGAGCCCGAGAAGAGGACAGCCGGGGGCCCGAGAAGAGGACACCCGGGGGCCCGAGAAGAGGACAGCCGGGGCCCGAGAAGAGGACAGCCGGGGTCCGAGAAGAGGACCGCAAGTAATCACCGCGGCAAACACTGTAGCTGGGAACTGAGGCCAGGGCCCGAATAGAGGACAGCCGGGGGCCCGAGAAGAGGACAGCCGGGGCCCGAGAAGAGGACCGCAAGTAATCACCGCGGCAAACACTGGAGCTGGGAACTGAGGCCGGGGCCCGAGAAGAGGACAGCCGGGGGCCCGAGAAGAGGACAGCCGGGGGCCCCGAAAAGAGGACAGCCGGGGCCCCGAAAAGAGGACAGCCGGGGCCCCGAGAAGAGGACAGCCGGGGCCCGAGAAGAGGACAGCCGGGGGCCCAGATGGAATAGAGCAAGGAGCCCGAGAAGAGGACAGCCGGGGACCCGAGAAGAGGACACCCGGGGGCCCGAGAAGAGGACAGCCAGGGCCCGAATAGAGGACAGCCGGGGGCCCGAGAAGAGGACAGCCGGGGCCCGAGAAGAGGACAGCCGGGGGCCCAGAGGGAATAGAGCAAGGAGCCTGAGAAGAGGACAGCCGGGGGCCCGAGAAGAGGACAGCCGGGGTCAGAGAAGACTACAGCCGGAGTCCGAGAAGAGGACAGCCGGGGGCCCAGAGGGAATAGAGCCAGGAGCCCGAGAAGAGGACAGCAAGTAATCACCGCGGCAAACGCTGGAGCTGGGAACTGAGGCCGGGGCCCGAGAAGAGGACAGCCGGGGGCCCGAGAAGAGGACACCCTGGGGCCCGAGAAGAGGACAGCCGGGGCCCGAGAAGAGGACAGCCGGGGGCCCAGAGGGAATAGAGCCAGGAGCCCGAGAAGAGGACCGCAAGTAATCACCGTGGCAAACACTGGAGCTGGGAACTGAGGCCGGGGCCCGAATAGAGGACACCCGGGGGCCCGAGAAGAGGACAGCCAGGGCCCGAGAAGAGGACAGCCAGGGGCCCAGAGGGAATAGAGCAAGGAGCCTGAGAAGAGGACAGCCGGGGGCCCGAGAAGAGGACAGCCGGGGTCCGAGAAGAGGACCGCAAGTTATCACCGCGGCATACACTGGAGCTGGGAACTGAGGCCGGGGCCCGAATAGAGGACAGCCGGGGGCCCGAGAAGAGGACAGCCAGGGCCCGAGAAGAGGACAGCCAGGGGCCCAGAGGGAATAGAGCAAGGAGCCTGAGAAGAGGACAGCCGGGGGCCCGAGAAGAGGACAGCCGGGGTCCGAGAAGAGGACCGCAAGTTATCACCGCGGCATACACTGGAGCTGGGAACTGAGGCCGGGGCCCGAATAGAGGACAGCCGGGGGCCCGAGAAGATGACAGCCGGGGGCCCGAGAAGAGGACAGCTGGGGGCTCGAGAAGAGGACAGCCGGGGGCCCGAGAAGAGGACAGCCGGGGCCCGAGAAGAGGACCGCAAATAATCACCGCGGCAAACACTGGAGCTGGGAACTGAGGCCGGGTCCCGAGAAGAGGACAGCCGGGGTCCGAGAAGAGGACAGCCGGGCCCCAGAGGGAATAGAGCCAGGAGCCCGAGAAGAGGACAGCCGGGGGCCCGAGAAGAGGACCGCAAGTAATCACCACGGCAAACACTGGAGCTGGGAACTGAGGCCGGGGCCCGAGAAGAGGACAGCCGGGGGCTTGAGAAGAGGATAGCTGGGGGTTGGGGAAAAGGACAGCTGGGGGCCCGAGAAGGGGACAGCCGGGGCCCGAGAAGAGGACCGCATGTAATCACTGCGGCAAACACTGGAGCTGGGAACTGAGGCCGGGGCCCGAGAAGAGGACAGCCGGGGGCCCGAGAAGAGGACAGCCGGGGGCCCAGAGGGAAAAGAGCCAGGAGCCCGAAAAGAGGACAGCCGGGGGCCCGAGAAGAGGACCCCCGGCTGTCGGGGCCCGAGAAGAGGACCGCAAGTAATCACCGCGGCAAACACTGGAGCTGGGAACTGAGGCCGGGGCCCGAGAAGAGGACAGCCGGGGGCTCGAGAAGAGGAAAGCCGGGGCCCGAGAAGAGGACCGCAAGTAATCACCGCGGCAAACACTGGAGCTGGGAACTGAGGCCGGGTCCCGAGAAGAGGACAGCCGGGGTCCGAGAAGAGGACAGCCGGGGGCCCAGAGGGAATAGAGCCAGGAGCCCGAGAAGAGGACAGCCGGGGGCCCGAGAAGAGGACAGCCGGGGGCCCGGGAAGAGGACCGCAAGTAATCACCGCGGCAAACACTGGAGCTGGGAACTTAGGCCAGGGGCCGAGAAGAGGACAGCCGGGGGCCCGAGGAGAGGACAGCTGGGGTCCGAGAAGGGGACAGCCAGTGCTCGGGAAGAGGACCACAAGTAATCACCACGGCAAACACTGGAGCTGGGAACTGAGGCCGGGGCCCGAGAAGAGGACAGCCGGGGGCCCGAGAAGAGGACAGCCGGGGGCCCGAGAAGAGGACCGCAAGTAATCACCGCGGCAAACGCTGGAGCTGGGAAGAGAGGCCGGGGGCCGAGAGGAGGAGAGCCGGGGGCCCGAGGAGAGGACCGCAATAATCACTGCGGCAAACGCTGGAGCTGGTAAGAGAGGCCAGGGTCCGAGAAGAGGACAGCCGGGGGCCCGAGAAGAGGACAGCCGGGGTCTGAGAAGACGACAGCCAGGGCCCAAGAAGAGGACAGCCGGGGGCCCGAGAAGAGGACAGCTGGGGCCCAGAGGGAATACAGCCAGGAGCCCGAGAAGAGGACAGCAAGTAATCACTGCGGCAAACACTGGAGCTGGGAACAGAGGCCTGGGCCCGAGAAGAGGACAGCCGGGGGCCCGAGAAGAGGACAGCCAGGGGCCCGAGAAGAGGACAGCCGGGGCCGAGGAGAGGACAGCCGGGGGCACAAGAAGAGGACAGCCGGGGCCTGAGAAGAGGACAGCCGGGGGCCCAGAGGGAATACACCCAGGAGCCCGAGAAAAGGACAGCCAGGGGCCCAGAGGGAATACAGCCAGGAGCTCGAGAAGAGGACAGCCGGGGGCCCGAGAAGAGGACAGCCGGGGGCCCGAGAAGAGGACAGCCGAGGCCCGAGAAGAGGACAGCCGGGGCCCGAGAAGCGGACAGCCGAGGGCCGAGAGGGAATACAGCCAGGAGCCCGAGAAGAGGACAGCCGGGGGCCCGAGAAGAGGACAGCCGGGGGCCCGAGAAGAGGACAGCCGGGGGCCCGAGAAGAGGACAGCCGGGGGTCCAGAGGGCATACAGCCAGGAGCCCGAGGACAGCCAGGGGCCCGGGAAGAGGACAGCCGGGGCCCGAGAAGAGGACAGCCGGGGCCCGAGAAGAGGACAGCTGGGGGCCCAGAGGGAATACAACCAGGAGCCCGAGAAGAGGACAGCCAAGAGCCCGAGAAGAGGACGGCCGGGGGCCCAAGAAGAGGACGGCCAGGGGCCCAGAGGGAATACAGCCAGGAGCTTGAGAAGAGGACAGCCGGGGCCCGAGAGGAGGACAGCCGGGGGCCTAGAGGGAATACAGCCAGGAGCCCGAGAAGAGGACGGCCGGGGGCCCGAGAAGAGGACAGCCGGGGCCCGAGAAGAGGACAGCCGGGGCCCGAGAAGAGGACAGCCAGGGGCCCAGAGGGAATACAGCCAGGAGCACTAGAAGAGGACAGCCGGGGGCCCAGGAAGAGGACAGCCGGGGGCCTGAGAAGAGGACAGCCGGGGCCCGAGAAGAGGACAGCCGGGGGCCCAGAGGGAATACAGCCAGGAGCCCGAGAAGAGGACAGCCGGGGGCCTGAGAAGAGGACGGCCGGGGCCCGAGAGGAGGACAGCCGGGGGCCCAGAGGGAATACAGCCAGGAGCCCGAGAAGAGGACAGCCGGGGGCCCGAGAAGAGGACAGCCGGTGGCCCAGAGGGAATACAGCCAGGAGCCCGGGGGGGGGGGGGGGGGGGTACATCTAGGGCCATGATGTTCAGTCTGGAGTCAGGTGTAAGGGGCTGTTTTTCAGTTTTTTCCTTTTAACAGGATCTTGTAGGAGGTCACAGCATAATGGAAGCATAATTGTCCACAGCAGCACAGAGTGTTTCAGAGGAGTGAGCTGAGATTATATACATTATATACAGTACATGAGCAGCCTCACAGCAGCACAGAGTGTTTCAGAGGAGTGAGCTGAGATTATATATTATATACAGTACATGAGCAGCCTCACAGCAGCACAGAGTGTTTCAGAGGAGTGAGCTGAGATTATATACATTATATACAGTACATGAGCAGCCTCACAGCAGCACAGAGTGTTTCAGGGGAGTGAGCTGAGATTATATACATTATATACAGTACATGAGCAGCCTCACAGCAGCACAGAGTGTTTCAGGGGAGTGAGCTGAGATTATATATTATATACAGTACATGAGCAGCCTCACAGCAGCACAGAGTGTTTCAGAGGAGTGAGCTGAGATTATATATTATATACACAGGACATGAGCAGCCTCACAGCAGCACAGAGTGTTTCAGAGGAGTGAGCTGAGATTATATATTATATACAGTACATGAGCAGCCTCACAGCAGCACAGAGTGTTTCAGAGGAGTGAGCTGAGATTATATACATTATATACAGTACATGAGCAGCCTCACAGCAGCACAGAGTGTTTCAGAGGAGTGTGCTGAGATTATATATTATATACAGTACATGAGCAGCCTCACAGCAGCACAGAGTGTTTCAGAGGAGTGAGCTGAGATTATATATTATATACAGTACATGAGCAGCCTCACAGCAGCACAGAGTGTTTCAGAGGAGTGAGCTGAGATTATATATTACATATACAGTACATGAGCAGCCTCACAGCAGCACAGAGTGTTTCAGAGGAGTGAGCTGAGATTATATATTACATACACAGTACATGAGCAGCCTCACAGCAGCACAGAGTGTTTCAGAGGAGTGAGCTGAGATTATACATTATATACAGTACATGAGCAGCCTCACAGCAGCACAGAGTGTTTCAGAGGAGGGAGCTGAGATTATATATTATATACAGTACATGAGCAGCCTCACAGCAGCACAGAGTGTTTCAGAGGAGTGAGCTGAGATTATATATTATATACAGTACATGAGCAGCCTCACAGCAGCACAGAGTGTTTCAGAGGAGTGAACTGAGATTATATATTATATACAGTACATGAGCAGCCTCACAGCAGCACAGAGTGTTTCAGGGGAGTGAGCTGAGATTATATATTATATACAGTACATGAGCAGCCTCACAGCAGCACAGAGTGTTTCAGAGGAGTGAGCTGAGATTATATATTATATACAGTACATGAGCAGCCTCACAGCAGCACAGAGTGTTTCAGAGGAGTGAGCTGAGATTATATACATTATATACAGTACATGAGCAGCCTCACAGCAGCACAGAGTGTTTCAGAGGAGGGAGCTGAGATTATATATTATATACAGTACATGAGCAGCCTCACAGCAGCACAAAGTGTTTCAGAGGAGTGAACTGAGATTATATATTATATATACAGTACATGAGCAGCCTCACAGCAGCACAGAGTGTTTCAGGGGAGTGAACTGAGATTATATATTATATATACAGTACATGAGCAGCCTCACAGCAGCACAGAGTGTTTCAGGGGAGTGAGCTGAGATTATATACATTATATACAGTACATGAGCAGCCTCACAGCAGCACAGAGTGTTTCAGAGGAGTGAGCTGAGATTATATACATTATATACAATACATGAGCAGCCTCACAGCAGCACAGAGTGTTTCAGGGGAGTGAGCTGAGATTATATATTATATACAGTACATGAGCAGCCTCACAGCAGCACAGAGTGTTTCAGGGGAGTGAGCTGAGATTATATACATTATATACAGTACATGAGCAGCCTCACAGCAGCACAGAGTGTTTCAGAGGAGTGAGCTGAGATTATATATTATATACAGTACATGAGCAGCCTCACAGCAGCACAGAGTGTTTCAGAGGAGTGAGCTGAGATTATATATTATATACAGTACATGAGCAGCCTCACAGCAGCACAGAGTGTTTCAGAGGAGTGAGCTGAGATTATATATTATATACAGTACATGAGCAGCCTCACAGCAGCACAGAGTGTTTCAGAGGAGTGAGCTGAGATTATATACATTATATACAGTACATGAGCAGCCTCACAGCAGCACAGAGTGTTTCAGAGGAGTGTGCTGAGATTATATATTATATACAGTACATGAGCAGCCTCACAGCAGAACAGTGTTTCAGAGGAGTGAGCTGAGATTATATACATTATATACAGTACATGAGCAGCCTCACAGCAGCACAGAGTGTTTCAGAGGAGTGAGCTGAGATTATATATTATATACACAGTACATGAGCAGCCTCACAGCAGCACAGAGTGTTTCAGAGGAGTGAGCTGAGATTATATATTATATACAGTACATGAGCAGCCTCACAGCAGCACAGAGTGTTTCAGAGGAGTGAACTGAGATTATATATTATATACAGTACATGAGCAGCCTCACAGCAGCACAGAGTGTTTCAGAGGAGTGAGCTGAGATTATATATTATATACAGTACATGAGCAGCCTCACAGCAGCACAGAGTGTTTCAGAGGAGTGAGCTGAGATTATATATTATATACAGTACATGAGCAGCCTCACAGCAGCACAGAGTGTTTCAGAGGAGTGAGCTGAGATTATATATTATATACACAGTACATGAGCAGCCTCACAGCAGCACAGAGTGTTTCAGAGGAGTGAGCTGAGATTATATTTTATATATACAGTACATGAGCAGCCTCACAGCAGCACAGAGTGTTTCAGAGGAGTGAACTGAGATTATATATTATATACAGTACATGAGCAGCCTCACAGCAGCACAGAGTGTTTCAGGGGAGTGAGCTGAGATAATATATTATATATACAGTACATGAGCAGCCTTACAGCAGCACAGAGTGTTTCAGAGGAGTGAACTGAGATTATATATTATATATACAGTACATGAGCAGCCTCACAGCAGCACAGAGTGTTTCAGAGGAGTGAACTGAGATTATATATTATATATACAGTACATGAGCAGCCTCACAGCAGCACAGAGTGTTTCAGAGGAGTGAACTGAGATTATATATTATATACAGTACATGAGCAGCCTCACAGCAGCACAGAGTGTTTCAGAGGAGTGAGCTGAGATTATATATTATATACAGTACATGAGCAGCCTCACAGCAGCACAGAGTGTTTCAGAGGAGTGAACTGAGATTATATATTATATACAGTACATGAGCAGCCTCACAGCAGCACAGAGTGTTTCAGGGGAGTGAGCTGAGATAATATATTATATATACAGTACATGAGCAGCCTCACAGCAGCACAGAGTGTTTCAGAGGAGTGAGCTGAGATTATATATTATATACACTGTACATGAGCAGCCTCACAGCAGCACAGAGTGTTTCAGAGGAGTGAACTGAGATTATATATTATATACAGTACATGAGCAGCCTCACAGCAGCACAGAGTGTTTCAGAGGAGTGAGCTGAGATTATATATTATATACAGTACATGAGCAGCCTCACAGCAGCACAGAGTGTTTCAGAGGAGTGAGCTGAGATTATATATTATATACAGTACATGAGCAGCCTCACAGCAGCACAGAGTGTTTCAGAGGAGTGAGCTGAGATTATATACATTATATACAGTACATGAGCAGCCTCACAGCAGCACAGAGTGTTTCAGAGGAGTGAGCTGAGATTATATACATTATATACAATACATGAGCAGCCTCACAGCAGCACAGAGTGTTTCAGAGGAGTGAGCTGAGATTATATATTATATACACAGTACATGAGCAGCCTCACAGCAGCACAGAGTGTTTCAGAGGAGTGAGCTGAGATTATATATTATATACAGTACATGAGCGGCCTCACAGCAGCACAGAGTGTTTCAGGGGAGTGAACTGAGATTATATATTATATACAGTACATGAGCAGCTTCACAGCAGCACAGAGTGTTTCAGAGGAGTGAGCTGAGATTATATATTATATACAGTACATGAGCAGCCTCACAGCAGCACAGAGTGTTTCAGAGGAGTGAGCTGAGATTATATATTATATACAGTACATGAGCAGCCTCACAGCAGCACAGAGTGTTTCAGGGGAGTGAGCTGAGATTATATATTATATACAGTACATGAGCAGCCTCACAGCAGCACAGAGTGTTTCAGGGGAGGACTGAGCCATTCTTGAGGAGGCTGCTGGGAGTTGTAGTACCTCATTCTTCTGCCGGTATTTGCTCAGGGATTCCGTCCAGAATCTTTTCCTCTGATTTGTTTGTAGGAGATTCCGTCTCCCTCCCTGTTTACACACAATCACACCCAACAGGTCCCCGTGATGGACGATGTGCGATAACACCGGGGCAGGTTATAGTCACTCCCAGCATGCACCGGCAGACAATGGCTGGGAGTTGTAGTCCTGCAGATACTGGAGGGCCACATGTATTCCAGGGAGTACGGATCATAGATAGAGCCCGTTTCTGGGGCCCCGGGGGCCAAGTCACATGACGGATATTCTGACACCTTCTATCGAGGGATTTATTATTTTACCGTCTGAAGAAAACGACAAATAATTAGCAAAATTTCTGCACAAACTCCTGATCCGCTACCTCAGAAATGGCGCACGGCGTCGGCCTCTATACTAATCCTGCGATCCTGTGCGCCGGGACAATTCTTATCCGGGGAGAGAGATAATATTCACAGCTGAGTGTTTGTTACAGTTGTATCCAGCCCAAATGATGCAGCGTGCGCTCTAGATGATGCAACTGTAACAAACCGTGCAGAACCTCTCTATAGTCACATCACTGATCTCTGCACCCTCTATAGTAACATTACTGATCTCCGCACCCTCTATAGTCACATCACTGATCTCTGCACCCTCTATAGTCACATCACTGATCTCCGTACCCTCTATAGTCACATCACTGATCTCTGCACCCTCTATAGTAACATTACTGATCTCCGCACCCTCTATAGTCACATCACTGATCTCTGCACCCTCTATAGTCACATCACTGATCTCTGCACCCTCTATAGTCACATCACTGATCTCCGCACCCTCTATAGTCACATCACTGATCTCCGCACCCTCTATAGTCACATCACTGATCTCTGCACCCTCTATAGTCACATCACTGATCTCCGCACCCTCTATAGTCACATCACTGATCTCTGCACCCTCTATAGTCACATCACTGATCTCCGCACCCTCTATAGTAACATCACTGATCTCCGCACCCTCTATAGTCACATCACTGATCTCCGCACCCTCTATAGTCACATCACTGATCTCCGCACCCTCTATAGTCACATCACTGATCTCTGCACCCTCTATAGTCACATCACTGATCTCCGCACCCTCTATAGTCACATCACTGATCTCCGCACCCTCTATAGTCACATCACTGATCTCCGCACCCTCTATAGTCACATCACTGATCTCCGCACCCTCTATAGTCACATCACTGATCTCTGCACCCTCTATAGTCACATCACTGATCTCCGCACCCTCTATAGTCACATCACTGATCTCCGCACCCTCTATAGTCACATCACTGATCTCCGCACCCTCTATAGTCACATCATTGATCTCTGCACCCTCTATAGTCACATCACTGATCTCTGCACCCTCTATAGTCACATCACTGATCTCTGCACCCTCTATAGTCACATCACTGATCTCTGCACCCTCTATAGTCACATGATTGATCTCCGTACCCTCTATAGTCACATCACTGATCTCCGCACCCTCTATAGTCACATCACTGATCTCTGCACCCTCTATAGTCACATCCTTGCCTTTTGCAATTAGGCTGTCCCTATATTCTGTATATACTGTGGGATTGTTATATTATATAATGTCCTGTCCCTATATACTGTGGGATTGTTATATTATATAATGTCCTGTCCCTATATACTGTGGGATTGTTATATTATATAATGTCCTGTCCCTATATACTGTGGGATTGTTATATTATATAATGTCCTTTCCCTATATACTGTGGGGTTGTTATATTATATAATGTCCTTTCCCTATATACTGTGGGGTTGTTATATAATGTCCTGTCCCTATATACTGTGGGATTGTTATATTAGATAACGTCCTGTCCCTATATACTGTGGGATTGTTATATTATATAATGTCCTGTCCCTATATACTGTGGGATTGTTATATTATATAATGTCCTGTCCCTATATACTGTGGGATTGTTATATTATATAATGTCCTGTCCCTATATACTGTGGGATTGTTATATTATATAATGTCCTGTCCCTATATACTGTGGGATTGTTATATTAGATAACGTCCTGTCCCTATATACTGTGGGATTGTTATATTAGATAACGTCCTGTCCCTATATATTGTGGGATTGTTATATTAGATAACGTCCTGTCCCTATATATTGTGGGATTGTTATATTAGATAACGTCCTGTCCCTATATACTGTGGGATTGTTATATTATATAATGTCCTGTCCCTATATACTGTGGGATTGTTATATTAGATAACGTCCTGTCCCTATATATTGTGGGATTGTTATATTATATAATGTCCTGTCCCTATATACTGTGGGATTGTTATATAATGTCCTGTCCCTATATACTGTGGGATTGTTATATTATATAATGTCCTGTCCCTATATACTGTGGGATTGTTATATTATATAATGTCCTGTCCCTATATACTGTGGGGTTGTTATATTATATAATGTCTTGTTTCTATACCCTGTGGCCCCTATAAGAGCTAAATGTCTGGGAATTATAGAGATTCCCTAATCAGCAAGGCCTGGGGTGTGATGGGGCCCCGTGCTCTGCGCATGGCCGGGCCCCGGGCTGACAGCTGTGTGGTTCTGTATGTACAGCGCAGAACACCTGTTAATCAGCCGCTGTACATGATATTGTTCCTGGCAGCGTCACGCCCTGAAATTATTCTACACAAGAGAAAACATCCAGGTAGAGAAGAAATATCTGACATCAGCGGCCAATGATGAACTCACCGAACCGGTTCATCTGAGCCGTCGCCGCACAGTCATGTGACCGCGCAACCAGCGGAGGCGAGAAGAACCCACCGGATGACCCTGAAACACAGCGGAGGCTTCTACAGAATCTAGGCCTGGAATACAACCTGTAGGGACCCCCAAACATAATCTGCACAACACCCAGTACTGATGGGCCCCATCACTGATAAAGGACCCCTCACTTATAAAGGGCCCTCACCGATAAAGGACCCCTCACCGATAAAGGGACCCTCACCGATAAAGGACCCCTCACCGATAAAGGACCCCTCACCGATAAAGGACCCCTCACCGATAAAGGACCCCTCATTAATAAAGGGCCCCTCACTGGCAAAGTGCCCCTGACTGATAAAGGACCCCTGACTGATAAAGGACCCCTCACTGATAAAGTATCCCAACTTATAAAGGACCCCTCACTGGTAAAGTGACCTCACTGATAAAGGGCCCCTCACTGATAAAGGACCCCTCACCGTTAAAGGATCTTCACCCCTCACTGATAAAGGATCCTATCTGATAAAGGACCCCTCACTGATAATGGACCCCTCATAGATAAAGGATGCTAACTGATAAAGGACTCAAATTGATGAAGGACCCTTCACTGATAAAGGATCCTAACTGATAAAGGACCCCTCACAGATAAAAGGACCCTCACTAATAAAGGACCCCGCACTGATGCAGGACCCCTCAATGATAAAGGACCCATCACAGATAAAAGGACCCCTCACTGATACAGGACCCTTCACTGATGAAGGATCCCTCACAGATAAATGGACCCCTCACAGATAAAAGGACCCCTCACTGATAAAGGACCCCTCACAGATAAAAGGACCCCTCACTGGCAAAGTGCCCCTCACTGATAAAGGACCCCTCACTGATAAAGGACCCTTAATGATAAAGGACCCTTACAGATAAAGTACCTTTACTCATAAAGGACCCCTCACTGATAAAGGACCTTTACTGATAAAGGGCCCCACACTGGCAAAGTGCCCCTCACTGATAAAGGATCCCTCGCTGATAAAGGATCCTCACCCCTCACTGATAAAGTATCCTAACTTATAAAGGACCCCTCACTGGTGAAGTGCCCTCACTGATAAAGGACCCCTCACCGATAAAGGACCCCTCACTGATATAGGATCCTCACCCCTCACTGATAAAGGATCCCTCACTGATAAAAGATCCTAACTGATAAAGCACCCCTCACTGATAAAGGATCCTCACCCCTCACTGATAAAGCACCCCTCACTGATAAAAGATCCTAACTGATAAAGGACCCCTCACTGATAAAGGACCCCTCATAGATAGAGGATCCTAACTGATAAAGGACCCTTCACTGATAAAGGACCCCTCACCGATAAAGGACCCCTCACTGATATAGGATCCTCACCCCTCACTGATAAAGGATCCCTCACTGATAAAGGATCCTCACCCCTCACTGATACAGCACCCCTCACTGATAAAAGATCCTAACTGATAAAGCACCCCTCACTGATAAAGGATCCTCACCCCTCACTGATAAAAGATCCTAACTGATAAAGGACCCCTCACTGATAAAGGACCCCTCATAGATAGAGGATCCTAACTGATAAAGGACCCTTCACTGATAAAGGACCCATCACCGATAAAGGACACCTCACTGATATAGGATCCTCACCCCTCACAGATAAAGGACCCCTCACAGATAAAGGACCCCTCACTGATAAAGGACCCTCACTAATAAAGGACCCATCACAGATAAAAGGACCCCGCACTGATACAGGACCCCTCACAGATAAAAGGACCCTTACTGATAAAGAACCCTCACAGATAAAAGGACCCTTACTGATAAAGAACCCTCACAGATAAAGGACCCCTCACAGATAAAGGACCCCTCACAGATAAAGGACCCCTCACAGATAAAGGACCCCTCACAGATAAAGGACCCCTACTGATAAAGAACCCCTCACTGATACAGGACCCCTCACTGATACAGGACCCCTCACTGATACAGGACCCCTCACAGATAAAGGACCCCTCACAGATAAAGGACCCCTCACAGATAAAGGACCCCTCACAGATAAAGGACCCCTCCTGATACAGGACCCCTCACTGATACAGGACCCCTCACTGATACAGGACCCCTCACTGATACAGGACCCCTCACTGATACAGGACCCCTCACTGATACAGGACCCCTCACTGATACAGGACCCCTCACTGATACAGGACCCCTCACTGATACAGGACCCCTCACTGATACAGGACCCCTCACTGATACAGGACCCCTCACTGATACAGGACCCCTCACTGATACAGGACCCCTCACTGATACAGGACCCCTCACTGATACAGGACCCCTCACTGATACAGGACCCCTCACTGATACAGGACCCCTCACTGATACAGGACCCCTCACTGATACAGGACCCCTCACTGATACAGGACCCCTCACTGATACAGGACCCCTCACTGATACAGGACCCCTCACTGATACAGGACCCCTCACTGATACAGGACCCCTCACTGATACAGGACCCCTCACTGATACAGGACCCCTCACTGATACAGGACCCCTCACAGATAAGAGGACCCCTCACAGATAAGAGGACCCTTACTGATAAAGGACCCCTCACTGATAAAAGACCCCTCACTGATAAAAGACCCCTCACTGGTAAAGGACCCCTTATTGATAAAGGACTCTAACTGATAAAGGGCCCACACCGATAAAGGACTCTCAGTGATGAAGGACTCATCATTGATTAAGGACCCTCATTGATAAAGGGATTAAGGGTAACATCAGTCCCCACTCTCCCCTCACAATCACATCAGTCCCGACTCTCCCCTCACAGTCAAATCACTCCTGACTCTCCCCTTGCAGTCACATCAGTCCTGACACTTGTCACGATTCGGCTGGCTGGAGGTGGATCCTCTGTGCCAGAGAGGGATTGGCGTGGACCGTGTCGGTGAACCGGTTCTAAGTTGCTACTGGTATTCGCCAGAGCCCGCCGCAAAGCGGGATGGTCTCGCAGCGGCGATAGCAACCAGGTCGTATCCACCGGCAACGGCTCAACCTCTCTGACTGCTGAGATAAGAGCGGTACAAGGGAGTAGACAAGAGCAAGGTCGGACGTAGCAGAAGGTCAGGGCAGGCAGCAAGGACCGTAGTCAGGGGCAACGGCAGGAGGTCTGGAACACAGGCTAGGAACACACAAGGAAACGCTTTCAATGGCACAATGGCAACAAGATCCGGCGAGGGAGTGCAGGGGAAGTGAGGTATAAGTAGGGAGTGCACAGGTGAAGGTAATGATTAAAACCTGATGCGCCAATCAGTGGCGCACCGGCCCTTTAAATCGCAAAGACCCGGCGCGCGCGTGCCCTAAGGAGCAGGGCCGCGCGCGCCGGGACAGCACAGACGGGGAACGGGTCTGGTAAGGGAATCGAGATGCGCATCGCGAGCGGGCGCGTCCCGCATTACGAATCGCATCCCGGCTGGGAACATTATCGCAGCGCACACGGTCGGCAGGTCTGACCGGGGAGCTGTGAATAAGAGAATGCTGTGAGCGCTCCGGGGAGGAGCGGGGACCCGGAGCGCTCGGCGTAACAGTACCCCCCCCCCTTGGGTCTCCCCCTCTTCCTGGAACCTGAGAACCTGAGGATAAGATTCTTGTCCAGGATGTTGTCCTCAGGTTCCCATGATCTCTCCTCTGGGCCGCAATTCTCCCAGTCAACCAAAAATAATTTTTTACCTCTGACCGTCTTGGATGCCAGAATTTCCTTCACCGAAAAAACGTCAGAGGACCCGGAAACAGGAGTGGGAGAAACAACTTTGGGAGAGAAGTGGTTAAGGATGAGTGGTTTAAGGAGAGAGACATGGAAGGCATTGGGAATACGGAGAGAAGGAGGAAGAAGGAGTTTGTAAGAGACAGGGTTGATCTGGCACTTGACTTTGAAAGGACCAAGATAACGTGGTCCCAGTTCATAACTGGGGACATGAAAGCGGACATACTTAGCGGAGAGCCATACCTTGTCTCTGGGAGAAAAAATGGGGGGAGTTCTTTTCTTATCAGCAAATTTTTTCATCCGGGATGAAGCCTGTAAAAGAGAATTTTGAGTCTCTTTCCATATGGTGGAGAGGTCCCGAGTCACTTCATCAACAGCGGGCAAACCAGAGGGCAAGGGAGTAGGGAGGGGGGGGGGGGGAAGAGGGTGACGGCCGTACACCACGAAGAATGGGGATTTAGCAGAGGATTCGGAGACTCTGAAATTGTACGAGAATTCGGCCCATGGTAGAAGATCTGCCCAGTCATCCTGGCGGGAGGAAACAAAATGTCGCAAATAGTCACCCAGAACCTGATTAATTATTTCTACTTGCCCATTGGATTGGGGATGATAAGAAGATGAGAAGTTTAATTTGATTTTGAGCTGATTACAGAGGGCCCTCCAGAATTTAGACACAAATTGAACGCCTCTATCCGAGACGATATAAAAAATTGCTTCGCCAACTGAGGCGCCGAAGGAAGACCTGGAAGAGGGATAAAATGTGCCATCTTGGAGAATCGATCAACGACCACCCAAACAACTGTGTTGCCATGGGATAAAGGTAAGTAAGTAATAAAGTCCATACCAATCTGAGACCAAAGTCGTTCAGGAACAGGCAGAGGATGGAGGAGACCAGCAGGCTTCTGGCGAGGAGTCTTATCCCGGGCACAGACAGTACAGGCCCGCATGAAATCAACAACATCAGTCTCCAGAGTAGGCCACCAATAAAATCAAGACATGAGTTGGATGGATTTTTTGATGCCAGCATGGCCTGCGAGGTGTGAGGAGTGTCCCCACTTGAGAATCCTGAGACGCTGGCATGGAAAGACGAAGGTCTTCCCTGGAGGAGTTTGTCTGATGGAAGCTGGAGAAGTGGAGATCAGACAGTCCGGAGGAATAATGTGTTGCGGGGAAGCTTCCACTTCAGAGGCATCTGATGAACGAGAGAGGGCATCAGCCCTAATGTTCTTGTCAGCAGGGCGAAAATGGATTTCAAAGTTAAAACGGGCAAAGAACAACGACCACCTAGCCTGGCGAGGGTTCAGCCGTTGGGCAGACTGGAGATAGGAGAGATTCTTGTGGTCAGTGTATATAACAACTGGATATTTGGATCCCTCCAGCAGATGCCTCCATTCCTCAAGCGACAATTTTATGGCCAGTAGTTCTCGATCACCAATGGAGTAGTTTTTCTCCGCCAGAGAGAAGGTCCTAGAAAAAAACCCACAAGTAACAGCATGCCCGGAAGAATTTTTTTGTAGAACTGCTCCAGCTCCCACCGAGGAGGCGTCTACCTCCAATGAGAAGGGTTTAGATGGGTCAGGTCTGGAGAGTACGGGAGCAGAAGAAAAGGCAGACTTGAGATGATTGAATGCATCTTCCGCTTGAGGAGACCAGGACTTAGGGTTGGCGTTTTTCTTGGTTAGGGCCACGATAGGAGCCACAATAGTGGAAAAGTGTGGGATAAATTGTCTGTAATAATTGGCAAACCCCAAAAAACGTTGGATAGCACGGAGTCCGGAGGGGCGTGGCCAATCCAATACGGCAGATAGTTTATCTGGGTCCATTTGTAGTCCCTGGCCAGAGACTAAGTATCCTAGGAAGGGAAGAGACTGACATTCAAAGAGACATTTTTCCATTTTGGCATATAATTGATTGTCCCGAAGTCTCTGAAGAACCATGCGGACATGCTGGCGGTGTTCTTCTAAGTTGGCAGAAAAAATCAGAATATCGTCCGGGTAAACCACAACACAGGTATATAGAAGATCACGAAAAATTTCATTAACAAAGTCTTGGAAGACGGCAGGGGCGTTGCACAGGCCAAAGGGCATAACCAGATATTCAAAGTGTCCATCTCTAGTGTTAAATGCAGTCTTCCATTCGTCCCCCTCCCTGATGCGGATGAGATTATAAGCACCTCTTAAGTCCAGTTTGGTAAAGATGTGGGCACCTTGGAGGCGATCAAAGAGTTCTGAGATAAGAGGTAGGGGGTAGCGGTTTTTTACAGTGATTTTATTAAGTCCGCGGTAATCAATGCAAGGGCGTAGGGAGCCGTCTTTTTTGGAAACGAAAAAAAATCCAGCTCCGGCAGGAGAGGAGGACTTGCGGATAAACCCCTTTTTTAAATTCTCTCGGATGTAATCCGACATGGCTTGAGTTTCCGGAGCAGACAGAGGATAGGTTCTGCCCCGGGGTGGAGTAGTACCAGGGAGGAGGTCAATAGGACAGTCATAAGGCCTGTGAGGAGGTAAAGTCTCTGTTTTTTGCAAAAATCATCAGCATAATCCAGATAGGCCTTGGGAAGACCAGATACCGGGGGAACCACAGGGTCTTGACTGAGAGTACAGGGAGCAGGCTTAAGACAGTCCTTGTGGCAAGAAGTACCCCAGTTCTTGATTTCCCCGGTGGTCCAATCAAGGGTTAGGGAATGGCGTTGAAGCCACGGTAATCCAAGAAGAATCTCTGAAGTGCAGTTAGAGAGGACCAGAAATTCAATTTTTTCGTGATGGGGTCCGATGCACATTAAGAGGGGTTCCGTACGCACAGTACAGTCCAATCTTTCATTATTAACAGAGTCGATGTAGAGGGGTCTGGCGAGACTGGTCACCGGGATGTTGAACCTGTTGATGAAAGAGGCCAAAATAAAATTTCCTGCAGATCCGGAATCCAAGAAGGCCATAGTAGAGAAGGAGAAGGTAGAGGAAGATATCCGCACAGGCACAGTAAGGCGTGGAGAAGCAGAGTTGACATTAAGAACTGTCTCATCTTTGTGCGGAGTCAGCGTACGTCTTTCCAGGCGGGGAGGACGGATAGGACAATCCTTCAGGAAGTGTTCGGTACCGGCACAGTACAGGCAAAGGTTCTCAATGCGGCGGCGTGTCCTCTCTTGAGGTGTCAAGCGAGACCGGTCAACTTGCATAGCCTCCACGGCGGAAGGCACAGGAACGGATTGCAGAGGACCAGAGGAGAGAGGAGCCGGGGAGAGAAACCGCCTCGTGCGAACAAAGTCCATATCCTGGCGGAGCTCCTGACGCCTTTCGGAAAAACGCATGTCAATGCGGGTGGCAAGATGAATAAGTTCATGCAGGTTAGCAGGGATTTCTCGTGCGGCCAGAACATCTTTAATGTTACTGGATAGGCCTTTTTTAACCCCTTAAGGACACATGACGTACTGGAACGTCATGTGTCCACTCCCGATCTATAACGCGGGGCCACGGCGTGGCCCCGCGTCATAGCGGTTCGGGCCCGGCCTCTAACAACGGCCGGGACCCGTGGCTAATAGCGCGCGGCATTGATCGCTGTGCCGCGCGCTATTAACCCTTTAGACGCGGCGTTCAAAGTTGAACGCCGCGTCTAAAGTGAAACCGAAAGCATGCCGGCTAGCTCAGTGGGCTGTTCGGGATAGCCGTGGTGAAATCGCGGCATCCCGAACAGCTGACAGGACAGCGGGAGGGCCCCTACCTGCCTCCTCGCTGTCCGATCGCCGAATGACTGCTCAGTGCCTGAGATCCAGGCATGAGCAGTCATGCGGCAGAATCATCGATCACTGGTTTCTTATGAGAAACCAGTGATCAATGTAAAAGATCAGTGTGTGCAGTGTTATAGGTCCCTATGGGACCTATAACACTGCAAAAAAAAAGTGCAAAAAAAAGTGAATAAACATCATTTAACCCCTTCCCTATTAAAAGTTTGAATCACCCCCCTTTTCCCATAAAAGAAAAAACACAGTGTAAATAAAAATAAAAATAAACATAAATGGTATCGCCGCGTGCGGAAATGTCCGAATTATAAAAATATATCGTTAATTAAACCGCACGGTCAATGGCGTGCGCGCAAAAAAATTCCAAAGTCCAAAATAGTGCATTTTTGGTCACTTTTTATATCATGAAAAAATGAATAAAAAGCGATCAATAAGTCCTATCAATGCAAAAATGATACCGTTAAAAACTTCAGATCACGGCGCAAAAAATGAGCCCTCATACCGCCCCATACACGGAAAAATAAAAAAGTTATAGGGGTCAGAAGATGACAATTTTAAACGTATAAATTTTTCTGCATGAAGTTATGATTTTTTCCAGAAGTGCGACAAATTCAAACCTGTATAAGTAGGGGATCATTTTAATCGTATGGACCTACAGAATAAAGGTAAGGTGTCATTTTTACCGAAAAATGTACTACGTAGAAACGGAAGCCCCCAAAAGTTACAAAATGGCGTTTTTTTTTCAATTTTGTCTCACAATGATTTTTTTTCCCGTTTCACCGTAGATTTTTGGGCAAAATGACTGATGTCATTACAAAGTAGAATTGGTGGTGCAAAAAATAAGCATCATATGGATTTTTAGGTGCAAAATTGAAAGAGTTATGATTTTTTAAAGGCAAGGAGCAAAAAACGAAAATGCAAAAACAGAAAAACCCCCGGTCCTTAAGGGGTTAAAGGTCGCGCAGAGGGCCTCGTTATTCCAGGACAATTCGGAGGCAAGAGTACGGAATTGCATGGCGTACTCGCCAACAGAAGAATTACCCTGGACCAGGTTCAGCAGGGCAGTCTCAGCAGAAGAGACTCGGGCAGGTTCCTCAAAGACACTTCGGATCTCTGTGAAGAAGGAGTGTACAGAGGCAGTGACGGGGTCATTGCGGTCCCAGAGCGGTGTGGCCCATGACAGGGCTTTCCCAGACAGAAGGCTGACTACGAAAGCCACCTTAGACCTTTCAGTAGGAAACTGGTCCGACATCATCTCCAAGTGCAGGGAACATTGCGAAAGAAAGCCACGGCAAAACTTAGAGTCCCCATTAAATTTGTCCGGCAAGGACAGGCGGAGGCTAGGAGCGGCCACTCGCTGCGGAGGAGATTGTTGCTGAAGCTGTGGTAGTAGCTGCTGTAGCATCACGGTCAGTTGAGACAGCTGGTGGCCTTGTTGCGCTATCTGTTGCGACTGCTGGGCGACCACCGTGGTGAGGTCGGCGACAACTGGCAGCGGGACCTCAGCGGGATCCATGGCCGGATCTACTGTCACGATTCGGCTGGCTGGAGGTGGATCCTCTGTGCCAGAGAGGGATTGGCGTGGACCGTGTCGGTGGACCGGTTCTAAGTTGCTACTGGTATTCACCAGGGCCCGCCGCAAAGCGGGATGGTCTTGCAGCGGCGGTAGCAACCAGGTCGTATCCACCGGCAACGGCTCAACCTCTCTGACTGCTGAAGATAGGCGCGGTACAAGGGAGTAGACAAGAGCAAGGTCGGACGT
Organism: Hyla sarda; assembly: GCF_029499605.1. Lineage (NCBI taxonomy): Eukaryota > Metazoa > Chordata > Amphibia > Anura > Hylidae > Hyla > Hyla sarda. Next base: position 32,966 of record NW_026608574.1, on the reverse strand, counting down.
AGCAGAAGGTCGGGGCAGGCAGCAAGGATCGTAGTCAGGGGCAACGGCAGGAGGTCTGGAACACAGGCTAGGAACACACAAGGAAACGCTTTCACTGGCACTAAGGCAACAAGATCCGGCGAGGGAGTGCAGGGGAAGTGAGGTATAAGTAGGGAGTGCAGGGGAAGTGAGGTATAAGTAGGGAGTGCACAGGTGAAGGTAATGATGAAAACCTGATGCGCTCAATCAGTGGCGCACCGGCCCTTTAAATCGCAAAGACCCGGCGCGCGCGCCCTAAGGCGCGGGGCCGCGCGCGCGCCGGGACAGCACAGACGGGGAACGGGTCTGGTAAGGGAATCGAGATGCGCATCTCGGCTGGGAACATTATCGCAGCGCACCCGGTCGGCAGATCTGACCGGGGCGCTGTGAATAAGAGAACGCTGTGAGCGCTCCGGGGAGGAGCGGGGACCCGGAGCGCTCGGCGTAACAACACTCCTCTCACAGTCACATCAGTCCCCACTCTCCTCTCACAGTCACATCAGTCCTGATTCTCCTCTCACTATCACATCAGTCCTGACTCTCCTCTCACTATCACATCAGTCCTGACTCTCCTCTCACAGTCACATCAGTCCTGACTCTCCTCTCACAGTCACATCAGTCCTGACTCTCCTCTCACAGTCACATCAGTCCCGACTCTCCTCTCGCAGTCACATCAGTCCCGACTCTCCCCTCACAGTCACATCAGTCCTGACTCTCCCCTCACAGTCACATCAGTCCTGACTCTCCTTTCACAGTCACATCAGTACCGACTCACCCATCACAGTCACATCAGTCCCGACTCACCCATCACAGTCACATCAGTCCCGACTCTCCCCTCACATTCACATCAGTCCCGACTCTCCCATCACTATCACATCAGTCCTGACTCTCCCCTCACAGTCACATCAGTCCTGACTCTCCTCTCACTACCACATCAGTCCCGACTCTCCCCTCACAGTCACATCAGTCCTGATTCTCCTCTCACTACCACATCAGTCCTGACTCTCCCCTCACAGTCACATCAGTCCCTACTCTCCCCTCACTACCACATCAGTCCCGACTCTCCCCTCCTTGTCACATCAGTCCCGACTCTCCTCTCACAGTCACATCAGTCCTGATTCTCCTCTCACTACCACATCAGTCCCGACTCTCCCCTCACAGTCACACCAGTCCTGACTCTCCTCTCACTACCACATCAGTCCCGACTCTCCCCTCACAATCACATCACTCCTGACTCTCCCCTCACAGTCACATCAGTCCCGACTCTCCCCTCACTATCACACCAGTCCTGACTCTCCTCTCACTGTCACATCAGTCCTGACTCTCCTCTCGCAGTCACATCAGTCCTGACTCTCCCCTCACTATCACATCAGTCCTGATTCTCCTCTCACTACCACATCAGTCCCGACTCTCCCCTCACAGTCACATCAGTCCCGACTCTCCCCTCACAGTCACATCAGTCCTGACTCTCCCATCACTATCACATCAGTCCTGACTCTCCTCTCACTATCACATCAGTCCTGACTCTCCCCTCACAGTCACATCAGTCCTGACTCTCCCCCCACAGTCACATCAGTCCTGACTCTCCCCTCACAATCACATCAGTCCTGACTCTCCCCTCACAGTCACATCAGTCCTGACTCTCCCCTCACAGTCACATCAGTCCTGACTCTCCCCTCACAGTCACATCAGTCCTGACTCTCCCCTCATAGTCACATCAGTCCTGACTCTCCCCTCACAATCACATCAGTCCTGACTCTCCCCTCACAGTCACATCAGTCCTGACTCTCCCCTCACAGTCACATCAGTCCTGACCCTTCTGTTACCCGCGGTTGCACAATCCCCTACATAGGGGCCCTCAGGGGTTCAGAGGTTTCCATCTTATCTTTGAAGATTTGGGAGTCGTTCAGTAATTGTCGCTATATCTTGGGTCAACATCACTGAGCGGATACAGATGAAGATAAGATTCTGGCCATAGATAAAGATCCTCATCTGTCTCCTGCTCCCAAACACTGCGAGGGATCTGAGGGGTTAACAGTAAACACTGCACGGGATCTGAGGGGTTAACAGCAAACACTGTGTGGGATCTGAGGGGTTAACAGCAAACACTGCGCGGGATCTGAATGGGTTAACAGCAAACCCTGCGTGGGATCTGAGGGGTTAACAGCAAACACTGCACGGGATCTGAGGGGTTAACAACAAACACTGCGCGGGATCTGAGGGGTTAACAACAAAGACTGGCAGAAGCAGATGTGGCCCCGTATATAAAGGTGACACTATGGATGGGATCTATCAGTGTCCTCCGGGGTCCGGTGCGGGCTTTGCCCCTGGGATGCCAGTCTTGGTGTGTGACATTTTGGGCTGTGCTGCTCCTCGGGTTGGCACTGCAGGCAGCAGGGTTACCATCCTGGGCCAGCGCCGGCTCCTTCATTCTAAAGTTCTGTCCAGAGAATCATTTTCCTTATTGAACACAAGAGATTTCCTGACAATAATTATTGGGGGGGGGGGGGGGGGTCACCATCTGCACATAACAGCAGAAGAGGCGCAGGGAATGAAAATGGACCCCCCCCCCCCCCAAATTTACTTCAACCAGCTGATCATGTACGACTACGACCCTCCGTGACCTACAACCAAAGGCGGCACTTATAGTGCGAGGGGGTGTATGAGCAGACGTGCTGCAAACCCCCTCCTCATGTAATCTCCTTACTACTGGGGTGACACACTGTAACAAACCTCCTCCTCATGTAATCTCCTTACTACTGGGGTGACACACTGTAACAACCCCCCCCCCTCATGTAATCTCCTTACTACTGGGGTGACACACTGTAACAATCCTCCTCCTCATGTAATCTCCTTACTGGTGGGGTGACACACTGTAACAAACCTCCACCTCATGTAATCTCCTTACTACTGGGGTGACACACTGTAACAAACCCCCTCCTCATGTAATCTCCTTACTACTGGGGTGACACACTGTAACAAACCTCCTCCTCATGTAATCTCCTTACTACTGGGGTGACACACTGTAACAAACCTCCTCCTCATGTAATCTCCTTACTACTGGGGTGACACACTGTAACAAACCTCCTCCTCATGTAATCTCCTTACTACTGGGGTGACACACTGTAACAAACCTCCTCCTCATGTAATCTCCTTACTACTGGGGTGACACACTGTAACAAACCTCCTCCTCATGTAATCTCCTTACTACTGGGGTGACACACTGTAACAAACCTCCTCCTCATGTAATCTCCTTACTACTGGGGTGACACACTGTAACAAACCTCCTCCTTATGTAATCTCCTTACTACTGGGGTGACACACTGTAACAAACCTCCTCCTGTAATCTCCTTACTACTGGGGTGACACACTGTAACAAACCTCCTCCTCATGTAATCTCCTTACTACTGGGGTGACACACTGTAACAAACCTCCTCCTCATGTAATCTCCTTACTACTGGGGTGACACTCTGTAACAAACCTCCTCCTCATGTAATCTCCTTACTACTGGGGTGACACACTGTAACAAACCTCCTCCTTATGTAATCTCCTTATTATTGGGGTGACACACTGTAACAAACCTCCTCCTCATGTAATCTCCTTACTACTGGGGTGACACACTGTAACAAACCTCCTCCTGTAATCTCCTTACTACTGGGGTGACACACTGTAACAAACCTCCTCCTCATGTAATCTCCTTACTACTGGGGTGACACACTGTAACAAACCTCCTCCTCATGTAATCTCCTTACTACTGGGGTGACACACTGTAACAAACCTCCTCCTTATGTAATCTCCTTACTACTGGGGTGACACACTGTAACAAACCTCCTCCTCATGTATTCTCCTTACTACTGTGGTGACACACTGTAACAAACCTCCTCCTCATGTAATCACCTTACTATTGGGGTGACACACTGTAACAAACCTCCTCCTCATGTAATCTCCTTACTACTGGGGTGACACACTGTAACCAATCTCCTCCTCATGTAATCTCCTTACTACAGGGGTGACACACTGTAACAAACCTCCTCCTCGTGCAATCTCCTTACTACTGGGGTGACACACTGTAACAAACCTCCTCTTCATGAAATCTCCTTACTACTGGGGTGACACACTGTAACAAAACTCCTCCTCCTCATGTAATCACCTTACTACTGGGGTGACACACTGTAACAAACCTCCTCCTCATGTAATCTCCTTACTACTGGGGTGACACACTGTAACAGATCTCCTCCTCATGTAATCTCCTTACTACTGGGGTGACACACTGTAACAAACCTCCTCCTCATGTAATCTCCTTACTACTGGGGTGACACACTGTAACAAACCTCCTCCTCATATATTCTCCTTACTACTGGGGTGACACACTGTAACAAACCTCCTCCTCATGTAATCTCCTTACTACTGGGGTGACACACTGTAACAGATCTCCTCCTCATGTAATCTCCTTACTACTGGGGTGACACACTGTAACAAACCTCCTCTTCACGAAATCTCCTTACTACTGGGGTGACACAGGAGACAGCTCTGCACTGCTGACTTCACAAGAAAAACATGTGTCCACAGGCGGCGCCCTCATCCAGGGGACACTCTAGAACCGGCCCCGATTGTCATAATGAAAGGGGAGATGTTGCTGAAGGCTGTGAGAAGGAGAGGGGGATGCAGCTGCAGGCTATGTGAAGGGGAGAGGGGGATGTAGCTGCAGGCTCATCAACCCCGGGGCCGGTCCACTGTTGTACGGGGTACACCCCTTCCTACTTGATGATGGGGAGCCATGGACAGCTGCCTAAAGACCGAACATTAGGGCTCCAAGCCCCGTTCAACAACTCTCTGCAGGCCTCCCTGGAGGGGGTCTCTGACCACCAGAGAAGACTCCAAGAGGCCAAAGAAATTGTCAGCCAGAAGATGGACGAGGCCCAGCAGAGACCCCCGGAGGATTAGAATCGTCACCACTTCAGTTCGGCCGAACCCTATCGGAATCTGATATACAAATAAAGCCTGGGTACGAGCCGAAAGATGTTTACTGAAACCGAATCAAGTTGTGTCTGAAAGAAGATCTACTGGTGGTCCCAGCACCCCCTCCTCCAGCCGTCAGTCCTGTGAGAGAATATGTCCCAGACCAGGGAACCCACCCATCCATGGATCTCCCCATGTTTTCTCCAACTCAGCCTGTGATCTCCTGTGTCTCACCAACCCCGGGGCCGGTCCCAGTCTTGTCACCATTGGCTCCGGTCTCTACAACAGTCTCTAGAGTACCAACTCAGTCTCCAGCCTCCCCAGTGCAGATGCCAGCAACTCTAGGTCCCGCCAGTCCTGGATCAAGACCCGCTCTTGAGTTTGTCGAGGAAGAGTTAGCTGCAGAGGCTCCAGGGGCTCCCGAAGACGCAAGAGTTCCAGTTTCCCCAAAGTGGTGTTACAGAGGTCCCAATGGTCGACACAAGGACA
>NW_026608574.1:0-25000 GCF_029499605.1 Hyla sarda | reverse complement strand
TACGATGGCCCCGACATACCATATATATATACAGTGACCCCCGACCTACGATGGCCCCGACATACCATATATATATACAGTGACCCCCCGACCTACGATGGCCCCGACATACCATATATATATATATATATATATATACACAGTGACCCCCGACCTACGATGGCCCTGACATACCATATATACACAGTGACCCCCGACCTACGATGGCCCCGACATACCATATATATACAGTGACCCCCGACCTACGATGGCCCCGACATACCATATATATACAGTGACCCCCGACCTACGATGGCCCCGACATACCATATATATATACAGTGACCCCCCGACCTACGATGGCCCCGACATACCATATATATATACAGTGACCCCCCGACCTACGATGGCCCCGACATACCATATATATATATATATACAGTGACCCCCCGACCTACGATGGCCCCGACATACCATATATATATACAGTGACCCCCCGACCTACGATGGCCCCGACATACCATATATATACAGTGACCCCGCCGACCTACGATGGCCCCGACATACCATATATATACAGTGACCCCCGACCTACGATGGCCCCGACATACCATATATATATACAGTGACCCCTCGACCTACGATGGCCCCGACATACCAAATATATACAGTGACCCCCGACCTACGATGGCCCCGACATACCATATATATATACAGTGACCCCTCCGACCTACGATGGCCCCGACATACCATATATATATATATACAGTGACCCCCCGACCTACGATGGCCCCGACATACCATATATATATACAGTGACCCCCCGACCTACGATGGCCCCGACATACCATATATATACAGTGACCCCCGACCTACGATGGCCCCGACATACCATATATATATACAGTGACCCCCGACCTACGATGGCCCCGACATACCATATATATATATACAGTGACCCCCCGACCTACGATGGCCCCGACATACCATATATATATATACAGTGACCCCCCGACCTACGATGGCCCCGACATACCATATATATATACAGTGACCCCCCGACCTACGATGGCCCCGACATACCATATATATACAGTGACCCCGCCGACCTACGATGGCCCCGACATACCATATATATACAGTGACCCCCGACCTACGATGGCCCCGACATACCATATATATATACAGTGACCCCTCGACCTACGATGGCCCCGACATACCATATATATACAGTGACCCCTCGACCTACGATGGCCCCGACATACCATATATATACAGTGACCCCTCCGACCTACGATGGCCCCGACATACCATATATATACAGTGACCCCCCGACCTACGATGGCCCCGACATACCATATATATACAGTGACCCCCCGACCTACGATGGCCCCGACATACCATATATATACAGTGACCCCCCGACCTACGATGGCCCCGACATACCATATATATACAGTGACCCCCGACCTACGATAATTCCAGCATACGATCACTCTCAGAGGCAGCATCACCATACGATGCTTTTGTATGTCGGGGCCATCGTATAAACGGCTATCCTACAGCACAGACTGCTTCAGCCACCACCGGATAGCCGTTTACGGTGCCCCGTGCTGACGATCACTTACCTGTCCTCGGGGCTCCGGCACGTCCTCTTCCTCTGCATCTTCGGCGCTCTCCATCGTCATCATCACGTCGCTGCGCACGCCGTCCCGTCATCCAATAGTAGCGGCGTGCGTAGTGAGGTGATGGCAGCGACGGAGAGCGCGGTTGCCGGGGAAGCAGAGGCCTTGCTGGAGCGACGGGGACAACCTGGGGACGTGGCGACAGCGATGGAGGGCGACATCCAGGGCAGCGGTGACGGTCCGCAGCGGCGGGGACACGTGAGTACAATTTCGTCTAACAGTGGTCTACAACCTGCGGACCTCCAGAGGTTGCAAAACTACAACACCCAGCATGCCCGGACAGCCGTTGGCTGTCCGGGCATGCTTGGTGTTGTAGTTTTGCAACATCTGGAGGTCCGCAGGTTGTAGACCACTGTCCTATACTTTACATTGCACGGATCCCTCAACATGCGATGGTTTCAACAAACGATGGTCCCTTTGGAACGGATTCCCATCGTATGTTGAGGGACCACTGTACTGTATACCAGTGTAACTTGATAGAAGCAGCAGAAGGGAGGGATCAATATTTGCGAAAATTCGCCCGGCAGTCTCACAAAGTAGTTGAGAGATGAGCGAACTTACAGTAAATTCCATTCGTCACGAACTTCTCGGCTCGGCAGTTGATGACTTTTCCGGCATAAATGAGTTCAGCTTTCCGGTGCTCCGGTGGGCTGGAAAAGGTGGATACAGTTCTAGGAAAGAGTCTCCTAGGACTGTATCCACCTTTTCCAGCCCAGGAGAGCACCTGAAAGCTGAACTCATTTAGGCAGGATAAGTCATCAACTGCCGAGCCGAGAAGTTCGTGACGAATCGAATTTACTGTAAGTTCGCTCATCTCTAACAGTAGTATTAGAGCCTTCTTTAGACCATACCAGCTGGAAGCAGAGAGGGGTGATCACTGTGAGGTGTACTGTGAAAAAAAAAAAAAAAGTAGTGAATACTCGTAATTTGGAATATATAGTGCTATATTCGCGAATAAAATTAGAATTGCGAATATTTGCAAGCAACACTATTCTAAATATATACAGTTACGTGTCTAATGTTTTTTCTCCTGTCCATGTGTACAGGGCACTCTACTGGCCAGAGGGTTCACCTGATATCTAGATAATGACCATCGAGCGACAGAATTGATAAATGTAAAGGTAACACTGTTGTATTGAGTTCTGGGGAGAAGAGTTGAAGACCGAGGGGCCCAGCAGCCAAGACATTGGGTAGATCATCTCCGGCAGCCCAGTCCGTGAATCTATGTATATTGATATGTATATTGTTGTCTCGAGTGTCTTCAGAGAGCAGTAACAAAGTCAAATTAACCCCATATTAGGGATGAGCGAATCGAATCTGACGAATCCGAATTAATTACGAATTTCAGGAAAAATTGGACTTGTAACGAATGCGAATATCGGCGCGATTTGCGTCATTAAACTCCATTTAGTGTGGTCCAGGCTCCAGGGCATCTAAAATGGCGGATTCACATGTGAGGACATGGGGCAAGGAATCCTGGGAAATTGGGAACAAGGGTAGGGGGGGGGGGGGTGACCTTGAATCACATGCAGCATGCACCTCCTATATAATCGGCAGCCATATTGCGCCCAGTCACTTCAGCCTTTCACTGCAGAGAGATAGAGAGGGACAAACAGCGCCGTGTGTTGGCCAGAAAAGCTTTTTTTCCAGCAGAGATTCACCTCCTAGTCACATTAGCGCAGCGTGTGTTGCATAGAGGGATAGAGCGCAGCGTGTGTTGCATAGAGGGATAGAGCGCAGCGTGTGTTGCATAGAGGGATAGAGCGCAGCGTGTGTTGCAAAGAGGGATAGAGCGCAGCGTGTGTTGCATAGAGGGATAGAGCGCAGCGTGTGTTGCACAGAGGGATAGAGCGCAGTGTGTGTTGCACAGAGGGATAGAGCGCAGCGTGTGTTGCACAGAGGGATAGAGCGCAGCGTGTGTTGCACAGAGGGATAGAGCGCAGCGTGTGTTGCACAGAGGGATAGAGCGCAGCGTGTGTTGCACAGAGGGATAGAGCGCAGCGTGTGTTGCACAGAGGGATAGAGCGCAGCGTGTGTTGCACAGAGGGATAGAGCGCAGCGTGTGTTGCACAGAGGGATAGAGCGCAGCGTGTGTTGCACAGAGGGATAGAGCGCAGCGTGTGTTGCACAGAGGGATAGAGCGCAGCGTGTGTTGCACAGAGGGATAGAGCGCAGCGTGTGTTGCACAGAGGGATAGAGCGCAGTGTGTGTTGCACAGAGGGATAGAGCGCAGCGTGTGTTGCACAGAAAAGCGTTCTTACTGCAGCGATTCACCTCCCAGTCACTGTCTACAGTCTTCTATTACAGAGAGGGGCAGAGAGCAGTGTATTGCACAGAAGAACAGCAGCGATTCAGCTCAAGCACAAATCCTGCCTAGAAGCACTGATAGGGAAGGGAGTGAGATTGAGAGAGAAAGGGCAATTTTAGGTGTAGTAAACAGTGACTGTCAGGGTCTGGACTGGTATGCGGAGAGGACACTGGTAGTGGATTCTGTGTGTCAGTGAGGTGATGAGTGGGCCGTACCAGGGGACCGGTTCTAAGGAGTTACTGGTTTTCACCAGAGCCCGCCGCAAAGCGGGATGGACTTGCAGCGGCAGGTAACCCCCAGGTCGTTCCACCCGATAGCGACTCAACCCCAGCTGACGGCTGAGACAGGCGCGGTACACAGGGACAAGGCAAGAGCAAGGTCGGACGTAGCAGAAGGTCAGGGCAGGCAGCAATGGGTCGTAGTCAGGGGCAATGGCAAAGGTCTGGATACACAGGCTAGGGATACACAAAACGCTTTCTCAGGGCACTAGGGCAACAAGATCCGGCGAGGACAGGAAGGGGAAGTGGGTTTATATAGAATAGGAGTGATTAACAACTGATTGGGCCAGGCACCAATTAATGGTGCACTGGCCCTTCAAATTTCAGAGAGCCGGTGTGCGCGCGCCCTAGAGAGCGTGGCCGCGCGCGCCGGGACGTGACAGCCGGGGAACGGGACAGGTGAGAAGAACGGGATGCGACCCGCAGGCAGGCACGTCCTGCCGCGCGGATCGCATCACCGCCAGGGGACTCAGAGCAGCGCTTCCGGTCAGCGAGTCTGACCAGGGCGCTGCTAACGGAAGATGAACGCCGCTAGTGCTCCGGAGGAGGAGGGGAACCCGGAGCGCTCGGCGTAACAGTGACTATGTGCTGCAGCACTGGTGTGTACTGCTGGTGTTGTGCACAAATACTTTTCTAAACGTACTGTAGCACATTGTCCTCCCCTCATAAGTGCATACCACATATCTACATCTAAGTGGTGTACTATTTTGTTCCTGTTAAAGTCTCAAGGGCCTCGATACTGGGAAAGGCCTGGCAGCAGGAGTCGCAGCGAGAGGCCTGAGCTCCCGTTATCAGCCAGCGGTCATGTCTCGACCAGCAACCCATCTGCTGTCATCAATTGGTTATCACGGTCATCCACTTCATCTCAAGCGACATCTGACACCCCCAGTCAACAGTCGGTGGGTTCCTCAGACACAACCCTCAGTTGGCATGGCCCAGGAGCAGTCCCGGTCCTCCCATTGCCTTTGCCCTATGCTGTTCCCTCTCCTAGAGAAGTATCTGATGCTCCGGGTTCAGCTCCACTATTCACTGAGGACGATGTAATAGAGGACAGTCAGCAGCTACTGGACAGCCAAGAAGGGGAGGAGACATGCGCCGCTTGCTCCGCTAGGTGGCCTAGTAGTGATGCGGAGAGTGACGTGGGAGGCGGTGTTGCCAGGGTTCTGGGTCCTGAAGCAGACACTGTTGGGGTACCTGAGGAGGACATCAGTGACATGCACACACCTGTTGATGATGATGAAGCGATCGCAATTGGGAGCCGGGTGCTGAAGGGGCTTCATCATCATCAGGAGAAGAGAGTTGCAGGTTGCCCGTGAGGCAGCAGCTGAGGCAGCAAGGCGGTAGCACGGTTGGCAGTCAGCATGGTGGCAGAAGTGGAAATTCAGGAGCCAAACATGCCCGGGGGAGACCACCTGCTTCGCAGCAGCCTATCTTCCCGGGAGGTAGTGGAACAGGGGTTCCTGGAGACGGCGCCAGTAGCAGTCAATTAGCGTGGACTGTTGGTGGGAAAATCAGCTACTCGGTGGTGTGGAAGTTTTTCATCAAGAATCCGGAGGAGGTTCACAGCCACATGCAAGATATGTCGGCAGAAGGTGAAGTGTGGCCAGGATCCCAATGTTGGCACCACGGCCCTGCGTCCACATATGCAGCGTCACCATAAAGCGGCCTGGGAGAACTGTGGCTCCGTTGTAGTGGTCCAGCCTGCTGCATCACCCAGTGGCACGCTGCTCCCTCCTTCAGCCAGCCAAGGCTCCACCACCTCAGCCAAAGGGAGCTGTGTGTCATACCCTCCTTCTGTCGCTCCAGATGCTCCTGCTCCACCCACTTTTAGTCAGTCATTCCACCAACAATCCATCCGCGAAGACATGTCCAAGAGGCAACAGTATGCGCCCACTCATCCAACGGCGCAGAAGCTGAATGTGCTCCTGTCTAAGTTGCTGGTGCTGCAGTCCCTCCCTTTTCAAGTGATGGACTCTGCACCTTTCAGAGAACTGATGGCTTGTGCCGAGCCGAGGTGGAGAGTCCCAAGTCGTCATTTCTTTGGCGAAGAAGGCAGCACCAGCCCTGCATAAGTTTGTACAAGAGAAGGTGGGCCAGTCCTTGAGCCTGTTGGTGTGTACCAAAGTGCACGGCAGCGCCAACGTCTGGAGCTGTAACTACAGTCAGGAACAATACTTGTCCTTTACGGCCCACTTGGTGAATGTGGTTCCTGCACAGCCACAACAGCAACTTGGACAGGTCACAACGCTTCCTCCTCCACGCTCTCAGGCATTGGTCCTGTGACAGTGTGCGATGCCGCCTCCTCATCCTCCACTGTATCCTCATCCTCCACTGCATGGACAAGTCTCAGTGCCCCTTCAGCATGCCAAGTGTGTAGGGCACGGTGGTGCCACGCTGTTCTTCACATGTTTTGCCTTGGCGAACGGAGTCACACAGGGGAGGAACTGCTAAAAGTCATTTGTAAATAAATCAGAGCATGGCTTATGGGAACCATAGTGACCGACAACGGGAAGAACATATTTTCTGCGCTGCGATAAGGAAGGATGAGCCATGCGCCCTGCATGGCACACGTGTTCAATCCGATTGTCAAGCGCTTCCTGAAGTGTTCCCCATCTGCAAGACATTCTAACAATGGGAAGGAAACTTTGCATGCACTTCAGCCACTCGTACACCGCAAAGCACACCCTCCTTGAGCTGCAGCGTCAGAACGGTATCCCACAACATAATCTGATTTGCGACGTTGCCACACATTGGAATTCCACCCTCTATATGTTGGACCAACTATATGAACAGAGAACATCCATCACCGATTTCTTGATGATTGTCACGGCTCGGCTGGCAGGAGGTGGATCCTCTGTGCCAGAGAGGGATTGGCGTGGACCGTGCTAGTGGACCGGTTCTAAGCTGCTACTGGTTTTCACCAGAGCCCGCCGCAAAGCGGGATGGTCTTGCAGCGGCGGTAGCAACCAGGTCGTATCCACTAGCAACGGCTCAACCTCTCTGACTGCTGAAGATAGGCGCGGTACAAGGGAGTAGACAAGAGCAAGGTCGGACGTAGCAGAAGGTCGGGGCAGGCAGCAAGGATTGTAGTCAGGGGCAACGGCAGGAGGTCTGGAACACAGGCTAGGAACACACTGGGAAACGCTTTCACTGGCACGATGGCAACAAGATCCGGCAAGGAAGGAAAGGGGAAGTGAGGTTATATAGGGAAGTGCACAGGTGAATAAACTAATCAAGCCACCTGCGCCAATCAGCGGCGCAGTGGCCCTTTAAATCGTAGAGACCCGGCGCGCGCGCGCCCTAAGGAGCGGGGCCGCGCGCGCCGGGACAGGACCGACGGAGAGCGAGTCAGGTACGGGAGCCGGGGTGCGCATCGCGAGCGGGCGCCACCCGCATCGCGAATCGCATCCCGGCTGGGAGAGGTATCGCAGCGCACCCGGTCAGCAGGTCTGACCGGGGCGCTGCGATTGCGAGGAAGTTGCGAGCGCTCCGGGGAGGAGCGGGGACCTGGAGCGCTCGGCGTAACAATGATCCAATCAGGTAGGGGGACTCCCCTGTGTAACTTCAATGTCAACCAGTGGCAGCTCATACGTGACACCTGCCGTTTGCTGAGGCCCTTTAAAGAAGCCACATTATCCATAAGTTGCCAGGATTACGGGATGAACGACGTCATTCCACTGCTTCATTTACTACAAAACGTGTTGGAAACGATGGCTGATCAGGGCACTGGAGACGTGGCGCCTACATCTCACGGCCACATGAGCCCTGTGGGGGCTGAACTGGAGGAGGAGGATGAGGGGCACAGTGGAGAACAGTTTAGGCTTCGTGAGATCTGACAGGAGAGGAGGAGCAATAGCAGCCAGAGGAACTAGAGGGTTATGAGGAAGGCGAGACCCAGGACCCAGACACACCGTGGCAGTATGCAGTGGAGATGGAGGCAGGGAGTCCCTCCGAGTCACTTGCACAAATAGCACGATGCATGCTCACTTGCTTGTGTAGTGACCACCGAATTGTCACCATTCGGCAGCGGGATGACTTCTGGGTCTCCACCTTATTGAACCCTCGCTACCGGCAAAAATGGGGGCCTTTTTTACACCCACTGAGAGGGAGGACAAACTGGCCTACTACAGAGACATGCTATGTAGTCAGTTGGCTGATGCCTATCGGTGCCATCGTCCATCCTCTCACAGGTCTGATTCGGGGGGCCCTCTGCACTCACCTTCCACTGCCATGGCTGCTGGGGAGGGGTGGCAGGAGCAGTACCGGCTCAATCAGCAGCAGCCTGAGTCTACAGTCGCTGATGAGTACCTTTCTTCACCCGCATAGTGAAGCAACTCATCAGCAGCAGGTAGACATGGAGCAGGACCTGAACCAGCAGGTGGTGGTATACCTTGACATGACCTCGCCAACAAATATTGAAGATCCGCTGGACTGTGGGGCAGCCAAACTTGATTTGTGGCCGCAACTAGCAGAGTTTGCCCAGGAAAACTGACCTTTGTGAAGATGAATCAGGGATGGATCAGCCAGGATTTCCAGCCACCAATGCCAGATGCCTCAGAGTAGATTGACCACGGTGCCAAACCAACACTTCACAAACATGGATAGTGCCAAACCGATTTAATGCGCTGCTCCCCAATTACAAACATTCCTCCGCATCAGACCATAAGTAATTGAGGATATGCATTAGCTAAAACTTAACTTTTCTTAGGATAAAATATATGCACCCAATTATTATTTTTTTTAATCAAACAAAAGGAAAGGTTTGCAAAAAACACCATGTGCCACCTACACCACCAAGTATTGATGTGATGCAAAGACCTCTAAAAGGTGGAAGGGAACAACGTATGGTCCATTGTAACCGGTGGGGGTAAAAACTTCCCCTGTAAGGCCCTACTCTCGTATTATTAATTCCCTTCTTGGCAAATGTTTCTCACCCTAAAAAGATCGGCCCCTCACAGGAACCTCTCCCTATTTCAGCTTACAAACACTGCCATTTCCCAGGGTGTTTAGGTGGAAATAGGGAGAGGTTCCTGTGTGGGGCCACCCTTATAATGCAATAATAGGGCCTTACAGGGCAAGTTTTTACCCCCACCGGTTACAATGGACCATACGTTGTTCCCTTCCACCTTTTACAGGTCTTTGCATCACATCAATACTTGGTGGTGTAGGTGGCACATGGTGTTTTTTGCACATCTTTCCTTTTGTTTGATTAAAAAATAATAATAATAATTTGGGTCCATATATTTTATCCTAAGAATATTATTAAAAGTTAAGTTTTACATAATGCATATCCTCAGTATTTCATCGTCCACTCTAACACTTTTACAAAAGAGACCTTTTCTTCTGCCTACCGGCCTCAGCTACTATTCTGATCCTGCGACACAGCTGATGCCACACATCTCATGCCAAGTTCTCCTTTTTTCCCCCACCTTTGTCACGGGTACTGGTATTACCACCCACCGCACGACTGTCATCGGGTCACTTTCAGGACTCCTGATGCTGCTGCCGCCACCTCCAGGCTGTCTCATTCTGTCACCATCTATTCTCCTCATGCTGATGCCACCTCCAGGCTGTCTCATTCTGCCACCATATGTTCTCCTCATGCTGCCGCCAACTCCAGGCTGTGTCATTCAGCCACTATATGGTCTCCTCATGCTGCTGGGACATTACCTAAACATTTTATGGTAGCCCTAGCTACCATAAATCTTCAATTAAAATTTGAAAATGTATATTTTAATCTTAGGGATTGTGAGGCCCTATGGTCTCATCATGCTGCTGGGACATTACCTAAAAAAGAATATGGTAGCACTAGCTACCAAAAATCTTCATCTAACATTTTAAAATGTATCTTTTAATCTATGGAATTGTGAGGCCCTATGGTCTTCTCATGCTGCTGCCACCTCCAGGCTGTGTCATTGTGCCACCATATGGTCTCCTTATGCTGTTGGCACCTTAGATTAAACTTAAAAAAATGTCATGTATCTAAAATCTTTAATTTAAATTTTACAAAATAACTTTAATCTTTTCTATTGTGAGACCCTGTTGTCTCGTCGGGCTGCTGCCACCTCTAGGCTCTGTTATTGTGCCACCATGTGACCCCTTGTTAGATTGGGTTTTGTGGTCATACAGTATTAGTTTAAAGTAAACACCGGGACAATAAGCTTGGGAATCTAATATAAATCTTAAATTTAAATTAAAAAATTGATGTAATCTTTTCAAGACTGAGGCCCTATGGTCGTCGACTCGTCGATGTCATATTACCTGTGGAACTACCACAAGAATCCAATGAAACAGCTTGGAGCAATAACAATGAACCATAACTGATTAAATGAAGCATTTGCACTTTCACAGTCAGGGGGGCGCTGAGAGGCAGGGGCTGGAACAGGTGGTATCTTGCCTGTTGAAGGACAGCTTAATAAGTAAATTAAATAAAAATTACATAAAAAATCTCTTTATTCTCTTCAATTTTGAGGCCATATGGTCTCCCTGCTGCCACATCCAGATGCTCTGCTGCAGTGATTCTAATAGCAACGCCTCTGATCTACATGTCATACTTAATAACAGTATTATTTCACTAACCCAGCACACCCAATATGCGTGTTACAGCAAGGCAAAGTGTTCTACACTCCTACTGGGGCTCTCTGTAGGCCAGAAATAGCCGTTTTTAATAGCAATTTGCCGCAAATAAATTCAGACCTAAGCTAATCTATTCAGAAAATTTGGCGAATCGGCCGAATCCAATTTTTCAAAAATTCGCTCATCTCTACGCCATATGTTTAAAGAGCATGTATGGATATTCACCATGCCACATGGACTCATTCTTATCTTGTTTCATAATCCAAACCTGAGAAGGACATTGTGCATAAATGCCCCAGGAACTGTTACTAGGCTTCAGTGGCCACTTCAGTCCTCCGCCCTCTAGGACTGGGTATCAAGGACAACTTTAATTAAGAGGGGGAGTTTGTGGTGACCCGTGCTCCTGCTGTCCTGTCAGGCAGCCTCCTTCAGTGTCCCCAAGGCCCCCTGCTCGTTTCCCTGTTGTAAATATGTTTTACCATGTAAAGTGTTATAAAATGTAATGTTGCTTTAAGAGTTATACCATGTGATATGTCGTGATTGTTACCCAGGAGGTACCAGGTGACTCCAAGAGTGACCTATGGGCTCCCTGCTAGTCTCCCCCATATAAGCCCTGGGTGGAGCTTCTCTCTCGTCTGCTGACGTCCAGTGCAGTTATCCAGTCCTGCAGATACCATCGAGTCAAGTCAGTGTGGTCTGCATTCAATTGTCCAGTCCTACTACAAGTCCCAGCAAGGCCTTAAGGTCTCTGAGTCACTGGTCACCTCTGTAGGCCCGGCTGAACTGTATAGACTTTACCATCTCTCTACCCTCAGTAAAGCTACCATTATCCATAACTTGGCGTCAGAGTCTTTATTGCCCCAGTGCCCAGCCCAGGATCCAGCGGTATACCTTCAGGTGGCTATAGGCTAAACCACGCCCTGGCGTCACGAATACAAGGGGTTAATGCCATGGGCCCTTAGGGTAACAACATCTGCCCTGCACCACACACCCCACCACCACATATATATATATATATATATATACCGTATATAGTGTGCGCTTCTGATAGTTCTGTTGCTTTATCTTGCAGCAGATAAAACATAATAGTTGTGCATTTCCTACAGACGGGATTTCCTTCGCTGATCACAACAATACGACGGCGGCATCGGATCAGCATTAGTCACAGGTGAGTGACAGCGAGACATTCCTAGCGCTGCACACTGATCCCTGATGTAGTCACTGCGCATGAAGGTCAATGACAAATGCGGCTCTGCTACATATGCATCTTACCATGCAGTGTTCCCAACCAGGGTGCCTCCAGCTGTTGCAAAATCACAACTCCCAGCACGCCCGGACAGCCAACCTGTACAGCTGGAGGCCCCCTGGTTGGGGAACACAGTCACAGAGAATAATTTGCGCTAATGTTGTACACGAAACCTTGTAGAGACGTCATAGTGTGACTGGGCCGGAGGGGATCAGCGGTGTCAGAGCCGACATTGCATGAGCCCAGGGGGTGTGTCTATGTCTGTGGGTTTAGTGGGTGGAGCTTGAGAGCTTCGACCGACCACATTGATAGTCCCGCCTCCACCTCTGCCCGCACCGGCCCACTTAGACCTTGTTCACACAGTGAACTGAAGAAGCAAAAAATTCCCCCTCAAAACCCTCATCTGACCTCTGTGTCCTCCAGCGGTGTGAACGGGCCCCTACTGACCCCCCCCCCCCATCCTGTACACTCTGAATACGGGCCCCTACTGACCCCCCATCCTGTACACTCAGAATACGGGCCCCTACTGACCCCCCATCCTGTACACTCAGAATACGGGCCCCTACTGACCCCCCATCCTGTACACTCAGAATACGGGCCCCTACTGACCCCCCCCCCATCCTGTACACAGAATACGGGCCCCTACTGACCCCCCATCCTGTACACTCAGAATACGGGCCCCTACTGACCCCCCCCCCATCCTGTACACTCAGAATACGGCCCCTACTGACCCCCCCCCCCATCCTGTACACAGAATACGGGCCCCTACTGACCCCCCATCCTGTACACTCAGAATACGGGCCCCTACTGACCCCCCCCATCCTGTACACTCAGAATACGGGCCCCTACTGACCCCCCCATCCTGTACACTCAGAATACGGGCCCCTACTGACCCCCCATCCTGTACACTCAGAATACGGGCCCCTACTGACCCCCCATCCTGTACACTCTGAATACGGGCCCCTACTGACCCCCCATCCTGTACACTCAGAATACGGGCCCCTACTGACCCCCCATCCTGTACACTCAGAATACGGGCCCCTACTGACCCCCCATCCTGTACACTCAGAATACGGGCCCCTACTGACCCCCCCATCCTGTACACTCAGAATACGGGCCCCTACTGACCCCCCATCCTGTACACTCAGAATACGGGCCCCTACTGACCCCCCATCCTGTACACTCTGAATACGGCCCCTACTGACCCCCCATCCTGTACACTCTGAATACGGGCCCCTACTGACCCCCCATCCTGTACACTCTGAATACGGGCCCCTACTGACCCCCCATCCTGTACACTCTGAATACGGGCCCCTACTGACCCCCCATCCTGTACACTCTGAATACGGCCCCTACTGACCCCCCCCCCCATCCTGTACACTCTGAATACGGCCCCTACTGACCCCCCCCATCCTGTACACTCTGAATACGGGCCCCTACTGACCCCCCATCCTGTACACTCTGAATACGGGCCCCTACTGACCCCCCCATCCTGTACACTCTGAATACGGGCCCTTACTGACCCCCCATCCTGTACACTCTGAATACGGGCCCCTACTGACCCCCCATCCTGTACACTCTGAATACGGGCCCCTACTGACCCCCCATCCTGTACACTCTGAATACGGGCCCCTACTGACCCCCCATCCTGTACACTCTGAATACGGGCCCCTACTGACCCCCCATCCTGTACACTCTGAATACGGGCCCCTACTGACCCCCCATCTTGTACACTCTGAATACGGGCCCCTACTGACCCCCCATCCTGTACACTCTGAATACGGGCCCCTACTGACCCCCCATCCTGTACACTCTGAATACGGGCCCCTACTGACCCCCCATCCTGTACACTCTGAATACGGGCCCTTACTGACCCCCCATCCTGTACACTCTGAATACGGGCCCCTACTGACCCCCCATCCTGTACACTCTGAATACGGGCCCTTACTGACCCCCCATCCTGTACACTCTGAATACGGGCCCCTACTGGCCCCCCATCTTGTACACTCTGAATACGGGCCCCTACTGACCCCCCATCCTGTACACTCTGAATACGGGCCCCTACTGACCCCCCATCTTGTACACTCTGAATACGGGCCCCTACCGACCCCCCCCCATCCTGTACACTCTGAATACGGGCCCCTACCGACCCCCCCCCCATCCTGTACACTCTGAATACGGGCCCCTACCGACCCCCCCCATCCTGTACACTCTGAATACGGGCCCCTACTGACCCCCCCATCCTGTACACTCTGAATACGGGCCCCTACTGACCCCCCATCTTGTACACTCTGAATACGGGCCCCTACCGACCCCCCCCCCCATCCTGTACACTCTGAATACGGGCCCCTACTGACCCCCCCATCCTGTACCCTAAGAATATGGGCCACTAAAAGGGGAACATATGAGGATAAAACCTCATGGAGAGATTGGCGCTATCCTGTGTTTTGGACGCGCTTGCTGTAATGGTGGCCGCTCCGTCACCACGGGGGATCCGGTGACTTTTGCTCGCACTCGGCGGCACGTCATTCTTTGGCGCTGCACAGGTGGATGCCCCGGCTGGCAGCTGACTCGGTAAACATTCCCTTAGTGGTAAATATTATCGCAGAGCAAACACGATGATTCACGGAGGACTGCGCCATTGTGCGGAGCGCCGGCCGGGATACGGCTATTTAATGAGCTTAGTGGTGTGTACCATAGAGTAATGATTAACCCCGCACTACAGATGGGAAGGAGCGCGGCCAGAACAGTCTGCAGATAGAGGCCACCCAACGTCACCGCGATAACAATACGGCGAGATCTGTACGGCCCACTGTACAGAACAGGGGTCACAGGTCAGCTACACACCACAGCATCAGAGGTCACAGGTCACCTATAGATCACAGCATCAGAGGTCACCTATAGGTCACAAATCCAGAGGTCACGGGTCCCCTATAGGTCACAGCATCAGAGGTCACAGGTCCCCTATAGGTCACAGCATCAGAGGTCACAGGTCCCCTATAGGTCACAGCATCAGAGGTCACAGGTCCCCTATAGGTCACAGCATCAGAGGTCACAGGTCCCCTATAGGTCACAGCATCAGAGGTCACAGGTCCCCTATAGGTCACAGCATCAGAGGTCACAGGTCCCCTATAGGTCACAGCATCAGAGGTCACAGGTCCCCTATAGGTCACAGCATCAGAGGTCACAGGTCCCCTATAGGTCACAGCATCAGAGGTCACAGGTCCCCTATAGGTCACAGCATCAGAGGTCACAGGTCCCCTATAGGTCACAGCATCAGAGGTCACAGGTCCCCTATAGGTCACAGCATCAGAGGTCACAGGTCCCCTATAGGTCACAGCATCAGAGGTCACAGGTCCCCTATAGGTCACAGCATCAGAGGTCACAGGTCCCCTATAGGTCACAGCATCAGAGGTCACAGGTCCCCTATAGGTCACAGCATCAGAGGTCACAGGTCCCCTATAGGTCACAGCATCAGAGGTCACAGGTCCCCTATAGGTCACAGCATCAGAGGTCACAGGTCCCCTATAGGTCACAGCATCAGAGGTCACAGGTCCCCTATAGGTCACAGCATCAGAGGTCACAGGTCCCCTATAGGTCACAGCATCAGAGGTCACAGGTCCCCTATAGGTCACAGCATCAGAGGTGACAGGTCCCCTATAGGTCACAGCATCAGAGGTGAAAGATCCCCTATAGGTCACAGCATCAGAGGTGAAAGATCCCCTATAGGTCACAGCAACAGAGGTCACAGGTCCCCTATAGGTCACAGCATCAGAGGTCACAGGTCCCCTATAGGTCACAGCATCAGAGGTCACAGGTCCCCTATAGGTCACAGCATCAGAGGTCACCTATAGACCACAGCATCAGAGGTCACTGGTCCCCCATAGATCACAACATCAGAGGCCATAGGTTACCTGTAGACCACAGCATTAGAGGTCACAGGTCACCTATAGATAACAGCATCAGAGGTCACTGGTCCCCCATAGATCACAACATCAGAGGTCACATGTCCCCTATAGATCACAACATCTGAGGTCATAGGTTACCTGTAGACCACAGCAGAGGTCACAGGTCACCTATAGATAACAGCATCAGAGGTCACTGGTCCCCCATAGATCACAACATCAGAGGTCATAGGTTACCTGTAGACCACAGCATCAGAGGTCACAGGTCCCCTATAGATAACAGCATCAGAGGTCAAAGGTCACCTATAGACCACAGCATCAGAGGTTATAGGTCACCTATAGATCACAGCATCAGAGGTCACAGGTCACCTATAGATCACAGCATCAGAGGTCACAGGTCACCTATAGATCACAGTATCAGAGGTCAAGGGACCCAACATTAGAGAGTTTGGTGTTGTGGCCCCTGTGCGGGTGTGTGGGGCCCCACTATGAGTTCATGTTGTGATTATGCAAGTTTTTCTCCCACTATTCCTGTCGTTTCCTCCCAGATGATCAGTCGCTGTGCCGTGAGGAATTATCCCTGCGCTAAACGTGCGCTGATGCCCAGCACTACAACCCCCATCAGACAGGAGCCATGATCGATACACAGCAAACACGGCTCAACTACACAGCGAACACGGCTCAACTACACAGCGAACACGGCTCAACTACACAGCGAACACGGCTCAACTACACAGCGAACACGGCTCAACTACACAGCGAACACGGCTCAACTACACAGCGAACACGGCTCAACTACACAGCAAACACGGCTCAACTACACAGCAAACACGGCTCAACTACACAGCAAACACGGCTCAACTACACAGCAAACACGGCTCAACTACACAGCAAACACGGCTCAACTACACAGCAAACACGGCTCAACTACACAGCAAACACGGCTCAACTACACAGCAAACACGGCTCAACTACACAGCGAGACACCTGATAAACTGAGGGGATTCCTCCACCGCGCTCCTCACGCACCAGCACAGGAATGTCATGTGTGACTAAAGTAATCACAGCCGATCCCTCCTGTGTATAAACACTGCGCTGCCTAGCAACCACAGGGATGTTGGGAGTGATACATTGTATGATAGGAGATTAGATTGTGAGCTCCTGGGGTCAGGGATGATGGGAGTGATACATTGTATGATAGGAGATTAGATTGTGATCTCATGGGGTCAGGGATGATGGGAGTGATACATTGTATGTGATAGGAGATTAGATAGAGGGCAGTGCACTGTGTATAGTAGATAACACTATAGAGGACAGTGCACTGGGAGGAAAAATCCAGAAGCCTTCTCCTCACTGTAGATAGATGACACCAGACACCTCCAGAAGCCTTCTCCTCACTGTATATAGATGACACCAGACACCTTCTCCTCACTGTATATAGATGACACCAGAAGCCTTCTCACTGTATATAGATGACACCAGAAGCCTTCTCCTCACTGTATATAGATGACACCAGACACCTCCAGAAGCCTTCTCCTCACTGTATATAGATGACACCAGACACCTCCAGAAGCCTTCTCCTCACTGTAAATAGATGACACCAGACACCTCAGGAAGCCTTCTCCTCACTGTATATAAATGACACCAGATACCTCCAGAAGCCTTCTCACTGTATACAGATGACACCAAAAGCCTTCTCCTCACTGTATACAGATGACACCAGATACCTCAGGAAGCCTTCTCCTCACTGTATACAGATGACATCAGACACCTCCAGAAGCCTTCTCTTCACTGTATACAGATGACACCAGAAGTCTTCTCCTCACTGTATACAGATGACACCAGAAGTCTTCTCCTCACTGTATATAGATGACACCAGACACCTCCAGAAGCCTTCTCCTCACTGTAAATAGATGACACCAGACACCTCCAGAAGCCTTCTCCTCACTGTATATAAATGACACCAGATACCTCCAGAAGCCTTCTCACTGTATACAGATGACACCAAAAGCCTTCTCCTCACTGTATACAGATGACACCAGATACCTCAGGAAGCCTTCTCCTCACTGTATACAGATGACACCAGACACCTTCTCCTCACTGTGTACAGATGACACCAGATACCTCCAGAAGCCTTCTCTTCACTGTATATAGATGACACCACTCCCCTCCAGAAGCCTTCTCCTCACTGTATATAGATGACACCAGACACCTCAGGAAGCCTTCTCCTCACTGTATACAGATGACATCAGACACCTCCAGAAGCCTTCTCCTCACTGTATACAGATGACACCAGAAGTCTTCTCCTCACTGTATACAGATGACACCAGAAGTCTTCTCCTCACTGTATACAGATGACACCAGAAGTCTTCTCCTCACTGTATACAGACCACTCCAGAAGCCTTCTCCTCACTGTATACAGATGACATCATAAGCCTTCTGTAAACGACCAACCAGAAGATCCAAAATCACTAATGCAGCAAAATGTGTGAGAACCAAGAGGAGACCGGGACCACAGAGGAGACCGGGACCACAGAGGAGACCGGGACCACAGAGGAGACCGGGACCACAGAGGAGACAAGGACCACAGAGGAGACAAGGACCACAGAGGAGACTATAATCCTGGTCTCCTCTCTGGTCCTGGTCTCCTCTCTGGTCCTGGTCTCCTCTCTGGTCCTGGTCTCCTCCCTGGTCCTGGTCTCCTCCCTGGTCCTGGTCTCCTCCCTGGTCCTGGTCTCCTCCCTGGTCCTGGAGACCGGGACCATATTGGAGACCGGGACCATATTGGAGACCGGGACCATAGAGGAGACCGGGACCATAGAGGAGACCGGGACCATAGAGGAGACCGGGACTATAGGAGGAGACCAGGACTATAGGAGGAGACCAGGACTATAGGAGGAGACCAGGACTATAGGAGGAGACCAGGACTATAGAGTAATCCAGGACTATAGGAGGAGACAGGACTCAGCTCCTCATCACCTGTAATCACTGTGAGAGGAGACTCAGGACTGTGGATTACATGAGTGTGCGGTGCCCTCTGCAGGTGAAGGTCACAACTGCAGCTCTGTCAGGAGATGGAGAAGGTGGCAGCTGCCAAGTTTGTGTGGCCCTGGGCTCAATAGCAGAGAACAAGCTGCTCCCAGACACCGCGCTGACATACTGTACATAGCAATCCAGAAAACCCAGAGATATGTGGGGTGTGGGGGTCATGGCGGGACGCAGCAGAGCTGGATGATTAAGTGGATGGAAACCGCTTATTATCCGTCCTCTAGGACTGCACGGGAGCTGGATACACAAAACGAGAGATTATTCACAGATTTCTGGGCCATGATGAACATCTGGGGTCTTGTCCTCCATGTTTCCTCAGGTCTTGTTTACTCTTCCAGGCCCTTCAAGACCTCCCGTCAGATCTCCTACATTTCCCTCAGCTTTCAGGTGTCTGGAATTATTGGCTGCCGCTCTGGATTTAGACACAATACATTATAGGAACCAAAGGGTCTTCTGCCCCCGACGGGCTCCGGGTCTTCTGCCCCCGACGGGCTCCGGGTCTTCTGCCCCCGACGGGCTCCGGGTCTTCTGCCCCCGACGGGCTCCGGGTCTTCTGCCCCCGACGGGCTCCGGGTCTTCTGCCCCCGACGGGCTCCGGGTCTTCTGCCCCCGACGGGCTCCGGGTCTTCTGCCCCCGACGGGCTCCGGGTCTTCTGCCCCCGACGGGCTCCGGGTCTTCTGCCCCCGACGGGCTCCGGGTCTTCTGCCCCCGACGGGCTCCGGGTCTTCTGCCCCCGACGGGCTCCGGGTCTTCTGCCCCCGACGGGCTCCGGGTCTTCTGCCCCCGACGGGCTCCGGGTCTTCTGCCCCCGACGGGCTCCGGGTCTTCTGCCCCCGACGGGCTCCGGGTCTTCTGCCCCCGACGGGCTCCGGGTCTTCTGCCCCCGACGGGCTCCGGGTCTTCTGCCCCCGACGGGCTCCGGGTCTTCTGCCCCCGACGGGCCCCGGGTCTTCTGCCCCCGACGGGCCCCGGGTCTTCTGCCCCCGACGGGCCCCGGGTCTTCTGCCCCCGACGGGCCCCGGGTCTTCTGCCCCCGACGGGCCCCGGGTCTTCTGCCCCCGACGGGCCCCGGGTCTTCTGTCCCCGACGGGCCCCGGGTCTTCTGTCCCCGACGGGCCCCGGGTCTTCTGTCCCCGACGGGCCCCGGGTCTTCTGTCCCCGACGGGCCCCGGGTCTTCTGTCCCCGACGGGCCCCGGGTCTTCTGTCCCCGACGGGCCCCGGGTCTTCTGTACCCGACGGGTGTTGCTGCTCATTGTCTAGAGAGGATAAAAGCTGGAGACTTCGTCCAGAACTAACCCGAAAAGAAAGAAGCATTCACACTGTGCAGAACAGATGAAAACATCACATAGAAATGAAGGGTCCCAAAACATCTAAGGGGGGGGGGGGGGGGGGGGGGGTCAGCCTGTACAGTGAGGGGAATAAGAGGAAAGGGGGGAACACACCAGATCACTGATGTAACTATGGGGGGGGCACAGACCGGACCACTGGTGTAACTATGGGGGGGCAAAGACCGGACCACTGGTGTAACTATGGGGGGACAGACCGGACCACTGATGTAACTATGGGGGGGGCACAGACCGGATCACTGATGTAACTATGGGGGGGCACAGACCGGACCACTGATGTAACTATGGGGGGGGGCAAAGACCGGACCACTGGTGTAACTATGGGGGGGCACAGACCGGACCACTGATGTAACTATGGGGGGGCACAGACCGGATCACTGATGTAACTATGGGGGGGCACAGACCGGATCACTGATGTAACTATGGGGGGCACAGACCGGATCACTGATGTAACTATGGGGGGGCACAGACCGGATCACTGATGTAACTATGGGGGGGCACAGACCGGATCACTGATGTAACTATGGGGGGGCACAGACCGGATCACTGATGTAACTATGGGGGGCACAGACCGGATCACTGATGTAACTATGGGTGGGGGGGGGGCACAGACCGGATCACTGGTGTAACTATGGGCGGGGAACAGACCGGATCACTGGTGTAACTATGGGGGGGCACAGACCGGACCACTAATGTAACTATGGCGGGGGCACAGACCGGATCACTGATGTAACTATGGGTGGGGGACACAGACCGGATCACTGATGTAACTATGGGGGGACACAGACCGGACCACTGATGTAACTATGGGGGGCACAGACCGGATCACTAATGTAACTATGGGCGGGGAACAGACGGGACCACTGATGTAACTATGGGGGGGGGCACAGACCGGACCACTGATGTAATTATGGGCGGGGAACAGACCGGATCACTGATGTAACTATGGGTGGGGGGGGGGGGGGCACAGACCGGATCACTGATGTAACTATGGGCAGGGAACAGACCGGATCACTGATGTAACTATGGGCGGGGAACAGACCGGACCACTGATTTAACTGTGGGGGGGGGGACAGACCGGACCACTGATATAACTATGGGCGGGGAACAGACGGGACCACTGATGTAACTATGGGGGCCACAGACCGGATCACTGGTGTAACTATGGGGACACAGACCGGACCACTGGTGTAACTATGGGGGGACACAGACCGACCACTGGTGTAACTATGGGGGGCACAGACCGGACCACTGATGTAACTATGGGGGGGACACAGACCGGACCACTGATGTAACTATGGGGGGGGACACAGACCGGACCACTGATATAACTATGGGGGGGCACAGACCGGATCACTGATATAACTATGGGGGGGAACAGACTGCTCACTGGTGTAACTATGGGGCCACAGACCGGATCACTAACCCGAAAATCGGATCACTGGTGTAACTATGGGGGGGCACAGACCGGACCACTAATGTAACTATGGGGGGGCACAGACCGGATCACTGGTGTAACTATGGGGGGGCACAGACCGGATCACTGGTGTAACTATGGGGGGGCACAGACCGGACCACTGATGTAACTATGGGGGGGCACAGACCGGACCACTGATGTAACTATGGGGGGCACAGACCGGACCACTGGTGTAACTATGGGGAGGCACAGACCAGATCACTGATGTAACTATGGGGGGGGACACAGACCGGATCACTGATGTAACTATGGGGGGGGGACACAGACCGGACCACTGGTGTAACTATGGGGGGGCACAGACCGGATCACTAATGTAACTATGGGGGGGGGACACAGACCGGACCACTGATGTAACTATAGGGGGGTCACAGACCGGATCACTGATGTAACTATGGGCGGGGAACAGACGGGACCACTGATGTAACTATGGGGGGGCACAGACCGGATCACTGATGTAACTATGGGGGGCACAGACCGGATCACTAATGTAACTATGGGGGGGGGACACAGACCGGACCACTGATGTAACTATAGGGGGGTCACAGACCGGATCACTGGTGTAACTATGGGCGGGGAACAGACGGGACCACTGATGTAACTATGGGGGGGCACAGACCGGACCACTGATGTAACTATGGGTGGGGGGGGGGGAACAGACCGGATCACTGATGTAACTATGGGTGGGGGGGGGGGCACAGACCGGATCACTGATGTAACTATGGGCGGGGAACAGACCGGACCACTGATTTAACTGTGGGGGGGGGGGACAGACTGGCTCACTGGTGTAACTATGGGGACACAGACCGGACCACTGGTGTAACTATGGGGGGACACAGACCGGACCACTGGTGTAACTATGGGGGGACACAGACCGGACCACTGGAATAACTATAGGGGGGTGTGGACCGGACCACTGATGTAGCTGTGGGGGGGTAACTTTCTGTATAAATCCTTCATAGTCTGTAGGATCTCCGCTTGCTGTGGCTCTTGATGAATGTGTCCTGGTCATGTGATGGACACTGCCCTGATACCTGTTACCATAACAACCTGCCGCTGTGTCCTGTATGACGAGATGGCGTGGCGGTGGGCACATACCAGGGCGGTGAGCTGGCACCACCCTCAGGCTGATGAGGAAATCTCAATCTATGGGACCTTTTCTGTGGTTGATATTTATTTCATTACAAAACCTGAAGATCAAAGGAACCGAATGTTCATCATGTGAAAAGGTGCGTCACCGCTGCCAGACACCGGGATCAACCGCGCACAGAGGACACGCTGCCAGACACCGAGATCAACCGCGCACAGAGGACACCGCTGCCAGTCACCGGGATCAACCGCGCACAGAGGACACCGCTGCCAGACACCGGATCACCGCGCACAGAGGACACCGCTGCCAGTCACCGGGATCAACCGCGCACAGAGGACACCGCTGCCAGACACCGGGATCAACCGCGCACAGAGGACACCGCTGCCAGACACCGGGATCAACCGCGCACAGAGGACAACCGCTGCCAGACACCGAGATCACCACGCACAGAGGACAACCGCTGCCAGACACCGAGATCAACCACGCACAGAGGACACCGCTGCCAGACACCGAGATCAACCACGCACAGAGGACACCGCTGCCAGTCACCGGGATCAACCGCGCACAGAGGACACCGCTGCCAGACACCGGGATCAACCGCGCACAGAGGACACCGCTGCCAGACACCGAGATCAACCACGCACAGAGGACACCGCTGCCAGACACCGGGATCAACCGCGCACAGAGGACACCGCTGCCAGACACCGAGATCAACCACGCACAGAGGACACCGCTGCCAGACACCGAGATCAACCGCGCACAGAGGACACCGCTGCCAGACACCGGGATCAACCGCGCACAGAGGACACCGCTGCCAGTCACCGGGATCAACCGCGCACAGAGGACACCGCTGCCAGACACCGGGATCAACCGCGCACAGAGGACACCGCTGCCAGTCACCGGGATCAACCGCGCACAGAGGACACCGCTGCCAGACACCGGGATCAACCGCGCACAGAGGGACACCGCTGCCAGTCACCGGGATCAACCGCGCACAGAGGACACCGCTGCCAGACACCGAGATCAACCGCGCACAGAGGACACCGCTGCCAGTCACCGGGATCAACCGCGCACAGAGGACACCGCTGCCAGACACCGAGATCAACCGCGCACATGAGGACACCCGCTGCCAGTCACCGGGATCAACCGCGCACAGAGGACACCGCTGCCAGACACCGGGATCAACCGCGCACAGAGGACACCGCTGCCAGTCACCGGGATCAACCGCGCACAGAGGACACCGCTGCCAGTCACCGGGATCAACCGCGCACAGAGGACACCGCTGCCAGACACCGGGATCAACCGCGGCACAGAGGACACCGCTGCCACTCACCGGGATCAACCGCGCACAGAGGACACCGCTGCCAGACACCGGGATCAACCGCGCACAGAGGACACCGCTGCCAGACACCGGGATCAACCGCGCACAGAGGACACCGCTGCAGACACCGGGATCAACCGCGCACAGAGGACACCGCTGCCAGACACCGGGATCAACCACGCACAGAGGACACCGCTGCCAGACACCGGGATCAACCGCGCACAGAGGACAACCGCTGCCAGACACCGGGATCAACCGCGCACAGAGGACACCGCTGCCAGACACCGGGATCAACCGCGACACAGAGGACACCGCTGCCAGACACCGGGATCAACCGCGCACAGAGGACACCGCTGCCAGACACCGGGATCAACCGCGCACAGAGGACACCGCTGCCAGTCACCGGGATCAACCGCGCACAGAGGACACCGCTGCCAGTCACCGGATCAACCGCGCACAGAGGACACCGCTGCCAGACACCGGGATCAACCGCGCACAGAGGACACCGTGCTCCAGTCACCGGATCAACCGCGCACAGAGGACACAGCTGCCAGTCACCGGGATCAACCGCGCACAGAGGACACCGCTGCCAGACACCGGGATCAACCGCGCACAGAGGACACCGCTGCCAGACACCGGGATCAACCGCGCACAGAGGACACCGCTGCCAGACACCGGATCAACCGCGCACAGAGGACACCGCTGCCAGTCACCGGGATCAACCGCGCACAGAGGACACCGC